>NW_022589719.1:34282646-34310271 GCF_004348235.1 Phoca vitulina
CATCCATCCATCCATCCATCATCCATCCATCTTATCCATCCATCCATTCAATCACCACTAACTGAGCACCCACTGGGTGCCAAGAATAAGAGAACAGAGCCCAGTTGGGGGAAGTGGTGATAACCAGGGAGCGTCTGCTGTGCGGGATGGTGGCGGTGTGCAGTGGGGGGTTCGGGTTGGGCCAGGGGTGCTGCCCTATTTCTGGTGGGTCAGGGAAAGCCTATTGGATGAAGGGCCATTTCCTACAGCAGAGACCTGTAGGAAGCAAGGGATGGGGAAGCCATGTGGCAATCTGGGGAAAATGCCTTCTGGGCAGAACGAGAAGCTTGTGCAAAGGCCCTAAGGAGAGCCTGGTCCAGGTGCGGAGGCTTGCACAGGAGGCCGCACCATGGAGCAAGGTGCTCTGGGCAGGGGGGCACGTGGCCAGGCCCTCTGGGCCTCATAAACCAGTGTAGGGACTTCGCTTGTGTGTGAATGAGTTGAACCCCTGCAGGCTTGAGCAGAGGCAGGATGAAAGAAGATGCGCATTACTAAGGCCCATTACTAAGGCTCACCCTGATGGCTGTGACATCCATGGCCTTTGAGCTGGACAGTCTGGAAATGAGCACTCCCAGGAGCTACTCCTGGCCTTGGGCTCCAAAATGTTTCCGAGTTTGCAGGAATTTCTGGGAGATACCAGGAAACAGGCTCGGAGAGGAAAGTCCTGCCTCTGGCTCCCTGTGCTGGGAAGTGGCAAAGCCTGGAACCTGGGCCCGCATGCGCCCAAGGGCAGAGCTGCGGCCTGTCTCTGCCCACCTCCTCCCCGTTCAGTGCACCTGACGCGGAAGGGAAGGATGAGAGGCCGGGGCACCCCAGCCTCTGCTCCGGGGGTGGGGGTGGAGATTAGGGTCCCTGGGCAAGAGGGCTTTAAGCTGGAGGTGGGGTTTGGATGTGGGAAATGGAGGTATAGGCCTTCTAAGGGGGGAATTTTGTGAGCAATGCCCAGTGGTGGAAAATGGAGGCCAAGAGGGTGGTCTGCTGGGAGCCTCCAAGGCGAGGAGAGGGAGGCAGGGCCTAGCAGGGCCAGCTGAACTGAGGTACTTGCTTGGCTCTAGAAAATGCAAATTATTCTACCAAGACAATTGTCTTTTTGGAGGATAACCAGTGTTACCCATCCATCTATCCATCCACCCACTCATCCACCCAAGCTCTCATCCTTCCTCTGTCCCCTCCTTCCTTTTCCTCTCTCTTCATCCAAACATCCATCTACTTACCCATCCATCCTCTATCATCCCTCCCTCTCTCCCTCCATCCATCCTTCCATCCTCATCTATCATCCATCCATTCATTCTTTTTTTTTTAAGATTTTATTTATTTATTTGAGAGAGAGAGACAGAAATAGCAACAGAGATAGTGAGAGAGAGCACGAGTGGGGAGGAGAGGGAGAAGCAGGCTCCCCGCTGAGCAGGGAGCCCGAAGTGGGACTCGATCCTAGAACCCTGGGATCATGACCTGAGCCAAAGGCAGATGCTTCACCGACTGAGCCACCCAGGCACCCCTTATCCATCCATTCATCCATCCTTCTATCCATTCATCCATCATCTATCCACCCTTCTGTCCATCATCTATCATCCATTCTCCCATCCATCATCTATTCATCCATCCATCCATCCTTCCATCATCCATCCATCCATCCTTCTATCCATCCAACATCCTTCTACCCATCTTTCCTTCCATCTATCCATCCATCCATCCATCCATCCATCCATCCAAATATCCCTCTCTCCTTCCATGTGTCCTCCATCCCTGCATTCTGAGGCAAGCATTCTTTTAGACTGGGGATACAGGATAGACCTGGTCTCTGTTCTCACCATTGAATGGTAGCCACAGACACTGAACAAAGCATTATACAGCTAATTCCACTAGAATTGTGAGGAGCACCAAGAAGGAAAATGCGGTGCCCACCGGGTGGGTGGATAGCTGGGGTCTCGCCTCATCGGATGGTCATGGTGGGCTTCTCTCACCTGAGATGAGTTGGTGTAACCTGGTCAAGGGAGTGGAGGAGAGCGATCCTGGCAGAGGGAACAGAATGTGCACAGGCCTCTGAAGCAGGAAGGTCTTGGTGAGGTGGGAGGAACATCCAGAAAACCGGTGTGTTTGTGGGGACAGTGGGGGGCCATGAGGAGGCTGTCCGGAAGTCCGGGGGCCTAGGTCTTCGGTCAGGGGACAATCTTCTGATGATGCTGACATCGTCCGAGTCAGTCAATCACTCTGGGGGCTCGGTGTGGACCCCTCCACTTTCTTCTGCACGGTTTGCTTTCTCCAGAAGGTTACTCTGAAAGGAGACCTCAAGGTCAAGATGGGCACTTGGAGGCTTTAGATGCCGAAGCAGTTTTACTTTGACCAAGTCAGCTGAAGGAGCACGTGGGCCTAAAATTAGGTGAGTGTGTGTGCTGGAAGCGAGTTCACACGCTCAGAACTCCTGTGGGCAGGATCTGCGCGGCTTTTCCCTGTCTGTTAATGGTACAATCTGTTCGGACCTTTGGAACATTCCTCAGCTTTTATTTAATGTAGGAAGAATCATTTCTGGAATTAGCATATAAATTGGCAAAAGTCAGCAGCTCTGGAGAAGGTGCTTTCCGTGGGTGTCAGGGCAGGATGGAGGGAGTGGGTGGTGGTGGTAGGGGGGGCGTGAGGATGAATCGGCTGCTCCTCCTGTTCTCCTTCAAGGGGCAAAGATAAGCTCTGTTTAAAAACCTCTAGGCTCGCTCCCGGAATATGCAACTGGGGAAGGTGTATGTGACCCCTCAGCGATGGCCGCCAGGGGAGAGGGGGCTTGGCCGGGAGGCAGGAGGTGTGACCAAGTGTGTGGGAATCTTTTCCAGAGAGATGGCTTGCTGAGGGAAACTTCTCCCACGGGCCTGCCTTGTAGAACAAGGTTATCGAAAGGGGAAACCCAGAAATGTTCCCTCCCTGGTTGTCATGTCTGGTCTGGTCGGGGGCAGATATTTGACACATTTTATAGCGCTATTAGTCCTCGGGCTTTTGGATAGGGGTGGCCAGTTGATCATTAACTGTTTGCTACGTGTGGCATTCCAAATTCTGGCCCAAGAGAGCTCCGTGCAGCGTGCCGAGTCCGCATACCCACTGGGCCACGGCTGGGCGGGCTTGCTTCCCGCGGCGGGCGGGGCGCTCCCCCGAGGCCAGGGGCTGGGGCCCGGCGGGGACGCTTACCCATCCTCTCGGTGGCCCTGCGCCCCTCGAGCCCCCGTCCCCACGGTCCCCCCGGGGCCGTGCACACAGGTCCGGGCCATCCCCGCTCCCACGTGCCATGAGCTGAGCAACCCCCGGGCTGGGCCCCCTCTCCTCCGCGGCCTTCCCTGCGGCCAGGGTTTTAGCTTTCTCTCCCTATGGAAGATTCCTGCCCAAGTGCAGCTTTTGGCCAGGTTGAAAATCTCCCCAACTCGCACACCAGAGTCGGGCCCTTTGGCCGAGGTGGGATTTAGGAGGCCACACTTGCAACGAGACGCTCATTTTTTGCATTCATTGCATTTTCTACCAAGCTTCCAGAAATGTCCTTTTCTTGCAGAATCCAAAGGCAATTGCAAGGTATTAAAAAAACGTGCTCCCCGGACCATTCCCGGCTTGGTTCTCTACCCCTACTTCCGAAAGACAAGCGCCTCTCTGGCCCATGGCCCCTCGCTCAGCTCAATACTCTGCCTCCCTGCCTGGCCTCAGACCCCCTTGCCCCCCACCTCTGATCCTTCCCAGGCGCTGTGGTCTCCAGGGGAAACTTCCAGATGGCAAATCTGATTCCTCACCAGGGGCTTAGAACTTTCTATGGCTCCTCAAGATGAAAATCCAAGAGAAAAGCTCCAATCCCTGGTTTGATCCTCAAAGGTCCTACACAGCCTGCCCCCTCCTTTCCCCACCTCCATGTCGAGGTGGCTCCGAGGACACCCCCCGGGCATGGCGTCACCATCCCTGCTCTGCACCTGCTGTTCCTACTGGCCGGCACAGCCCGGACACCCCCTCTTCGGGAAGCCTGCTCTGACGATGGGTCCTCACGCATCCCTCTCTTCCCAGGGACCTGTCTTCCCTGTCACATGGGCGCTCCCGGGTGTCCTTCCACTTGTGTATGGCTCTGGACGCTGCAGTTGAGGATGAATGGGAGGGCATGCGCATGGCGGTGTGCGGACACTCCCACTCAGGCTCACACGTGCCACGTCCCATGGGAAGATGGATCCGAAGGCGGCCTGCACCGGGAGCCAAGGGTGCTCGGACAGAGGCATGAGAGCAAGGCCGGGGGAGCAGCCAGACCTGGGCCTGGGCCTGCGCCACCAGCTGTGTGACCTTGAGCAAGTTACCTAACCTCTCTGAACCTGACTTCCTAGTCATGGAAACAGGAGATGCGATAGCATTTGCAGAGGGCCCGGCAAGCCGCTGGCCTGCCCCCACCTGGCGAGTGCTCAGTGACTAAGTTTTCAATATGGTGGCCGGGGGTTGGCGGGTGGGGCCCAGAACCCAGGTTGGGAATAAAAAGACAAACCTGGCGCCAGGATGGGTGTTGTGGGGAGATGCTGTTTCGTTCCTCTTCAGCCCTCACACAGGATGGGAGGGAGGGCTGAGTCAGGCACTGTATTCCCGTTCAGCTCTGCCCCCCTCTTGCTGGGTGACTCGGGGGCAGAAACTGGCCTCTCTGGGCCTCTATCTTCACTTTTCAAATAGGGAACTGCTTCCATTCCCTTGGGGGCTCCCTCAGAGCTGCCCGTGGTGATACGGTGGGGTCCTCTGGGGTCTCGGCCACTTTGTGACCCCCAGCTCCTCTGGAACGCTGGCCCCATTTCAGAAGCCCCTCAGCCTGGTGTCAAGACAGCCCCGAAGAAGCATGATTTCCTTCCCCTGGCAGCAGACTTGGGGTAGGAGAGAAAGTGCTAGAAACAAAAGGGTCCCAAGGCAGGATTGGTCCACGGTGAATGAACGAAGCTGCCCTTCCTTCCCCGGACCCCGACTCTGTGAGGGACCACCTCCACGTGACGCGGGCGGAGGCTGTGACCAGCTCAGTTTGACTGGGCCGTGGGGTCGCTGGGCACACAGCCACGGTTCGGAGAAGACTGGAGAGCTGGGGCTTGCTTATCGAGGCTTTATCCCGGGAGACCCGAGCCAAGAACAGTCTTATCTAAGTAGAGCCTGCCCGAAAGTCCCGGCGACACCCACCATCCCGGCGTCACTGTTAGCTGTCCCCCTGAAAAGTGAACAAACAGAGTGTCCCTATTTAGATGAGGAGGGACACGGTTTCCTTGTGTGCAAGCCTCGGCAGAGCCCTGCGGAACATTCCCATTTTGTGGATGAGCAGTCTGAGGCTTGGAGGAGGAGTGCTTGCCCCAGGTCAGCAGCTGATGGCTAGGGGTGGGACCTGAGGCCGGCTGGGCTGACTCTCCAGCCAGCCCGTGCCCCTGACCCTCACACCTGCCCCAGCCAGGGGATGCCTCCGAGAGTGCTCGTGGTTTCAGGGAGTGCTTGGGCAAGGTTGGGGGGACAGGGGTCCCTGCAGAGGCCCCCCAGGTCCCAGGATCCCTCCCCGGCAGCCAGCAGCCAGGGTCCCAGGAGGAATTCTGCCTAGAGAGAGCTTTTTCCCCTTGAAGGAATCAAAAGCACACACACACACACATTCCTCCGAATCAGAGGTGTGCCAAGTGGGGAGGGAGGGCAGGGCCCCTGGACCGGCCGGCCGCCAGCCGCGCCGGCACATGACAGCCCTGAAAACTGCCAGCAGGAACTCAGGCCGGGTGTTTGCAGCGGGCAGCGGTGCCAGGGGCGGGGGTGGGGGCCTTTCACCAGCTTGGCACCTTGGACATGTGATGGTTGGGGCAGCCCGAGGGGCGCCCGAGTCTGCTGAACCTCCCGGGCCTGGCCTCTGGGCCCACACTCGCCGTTTCTGGTCCCGGGAGCTGGGGGAGGCGGCGTAAGGAGGGAACGCACGAGCTCTAGCACATCCAGGACATGGTATCCCAAGTGGCTTTTGGTAACTCCCACCACTTAGCCGGGAGAGGCTCTTCGCAGTCTCCACGGCGGGGTCACCTCCAGCAGCCTCGCAGCCGCCCGGCAGAGGGGGCGCCACCACCCGCCAGCTCCACGTTAGTGAAGGGGCTGCATGAGGCTTTGGGGATTGCGTGACCCCCCAGCGTCACACGGTTTCCCAGGCGCCGTGGTCTGGAGTCCTGGCCCCACCGATGTGTGCGCGTTGGTTCCTTTATGAATCGTACAAGAAATGAGCCAGCATATATGTGTGGGGACAGGTATCAGTGTCCTGGGGCGGCTGTAACAAAGGACCACAAACAGGGCGGCTTAGAACAACAGAACTCCGTCTCTCCCAGTTCTGGAGGCCGCAGGCCGGAGCTCGAGGGGCTGGCGGGGCTGTGCTTTCCCTGAAGGCTCTGGGTGGGTGGGTGCGGGGGATGCTCCAGCTTCTTCCAGCTCCTGGTGGTGGCCTCACCCCTGCGGTCCCCGCACCATCTGCTCGTGGTCTCTCATCTTCCCCATGTTCACTCTCTCCTTCCTTTTAGACACAGAAACCTTACAGGGGGACTTTGTGACCCAGTTAATAAGCTCTATTTCCCAGCCTCCCTCAGCTGGGGGAGTGTATCAGCTTGCTTTTGCTGTGTAATGAAGCACCCCAAACTGTGGCTTAACACAGCAAAGATTTATGATTTCTCGTGATTCTGTGTGGCTGGGGGACTTTTCGGATCTGAGCTGGCCTGGCTGGGGCTGTGTGATCCGGGATGGCCTCACTCCCATTTCGGGGGCCTCAGCGGGGATGGCTGGGATGCTGGAGACGGCTGATGCTTCTCTGCCTGTGCTCTCACCTCCCGGAAGACTAGCCCGGGCTTGTTCTCATGCCGGCAGAGGGGTCCCAGCGCCGAGAGCAAGCCTGAATGCATAAGCTCTTTTCAAACCTCTGCTTGCATCCCTCCTTCTGTCCAGGGATAAAGCACAAGGCAGGTCACAGGGCTGAGCCCAGATTCAGGGGTGGAGAAATAGACCTCACCCCTTGCGGGGTGGAGTGACAAGGTCAAATTGTTATGCATACAGGGGCATGCGTATAGGGAAGCATGAACAAATTTGGAATCACTATTGCCATGATCTGCCACTGAATGTGTGCCTCAGTTTTGGCCAAGGAGGTCTAAGCAGAGTGGGTCTTCCAGGATATGTCATTAAAGGGATCCCCCTTTCCTCCCTTCTTCCATTCTGCTGCTTGGAATGTGGATGTGAGGGCTGGAGCTCCTGCAGCCATCTTGGACTGAGGATGAGAGCCACACCCTAGGGCTGGTGAGTCCGCAAGTTGAAAGGAGGCTGGGATCTGGCTAACTCCTCGAGCCTTGGACTGCCTAACCTTGGACTTGTCCTACATCAAAGTCACATGTGGTCACATTTCATGCCTCTAAGGGGCCCAGGCTTCTTGGGGCCGGCAGTCGGGGTGACTCTGGGCTTGGGTGCTAGGGGCAGGACTGAGGGAGGATGGGCTTTGAGGGCCCGAGAGCCTGTGGTGCAGGTGGAGCCAGCAGCCCTGCAGCAGCGCGGGTCCTGCCCATCGAACACCACGCGGCAGCTCTGCCACGTCCTTGCTCTGCGGCGGGAGGAGCCGAGGCCTGTGCAAATCAGGCCATCCAGCCGCGGAGCCAAGTTCAAATGTACAGACCCGGTGTGGGTTGCATCTGGGGCCAGGGGACCAGCCTGTCATTTATACCGCTTGGTCATTCACTCCTTCATTCATTTACTCACCCACGCGCTCACTCATTCATTTGACACTTTCTGAATGCCCCCCCGGGGCCAGGCCCTGCCCCCAGCACCGGGGACAGCCCCAGCGGAGCAGACTTCCTGCGCTTGCTGCCTCAGGCTCGTGGGCTCAGGGACACGTCAGTCAGCCACTGGCCCTCACAAGCTACCTCAGCCCCTTGGGGATGTGACTCCAGCCCAGAGGCCGTGCTGGGCGAGGCCTGGGGGTCTTCCAGGGGCAGCGTGTGCACGAGAGGCTGCGACTTGTTGGTTGTGTAATGTCGAGCCAGCGTGCTCTGGACTCGGGGTCTCATCTGTAGAGCGGGGACCCTGGTGCCCCGACCGCGGGGCTGGTGAGAGGATATGGCTGTCCCACATTCAGAATGTCATGCGGGGGCCACTCCCCTGTGGCGACTCGTTCTCCAGCCAATGCCTCGTGGGCGCCGTGTGGGGCTGTGGGCATGGAGCTGCCACCAGGAGTCCTCGTCTGGCTGCCTTAGCAGCTCTGAGGGGCGCTCGCCTCACGTGCCCTGTGGCAGTCAGCTCGGGCAGCTATAACAACCTCCCCAGACCCGGGGGATCACACAACAGGATGCACGGTCCCCGGGTCCTGGAGGCCGAAGCCCGAGATGCAGGCGCGGGCAGGGCGGGGTCCCCGTGAGGCCTCTCTCCTCATGTGTGGACGGCCGTGCTCTCCCTGGGTCCTCACGGGGTCGTCCCTGCATGCAGGTCTGTGTCCTGATCTCTTGTCATAAGGATTAGGGCCCCCCCACCCCGTGACTTCACTGTAACTTAATTTCCTTTCTAAAGACTGTGTCTCATCAGAGGTACTAGGGGTTAGGGCTTCAATATATGAATTTTTGGGGAGACACAGTTCAGCCCACAACATGCCCCTGGGGGGGAGAAGGTGTCAGGCTATGGACAGGGAGACACTTGCTCTCCCAACACGGTGTGGGAGGCCCCCACCTACTTGGGAGAGAGCGCGAGCCCTCTCTGGGGACGCGGGTCCCACTCGGGGAAGCAGAGAGACTGAAGCTAGTGGCGGGGGACTCTCAAACTCTGCCACCTGTCTCTTCTCCCCTCGGCTCGCTGCCTCACCGACATCCCGTGAGTCCCTGCTGCGTGCCGGACAAGCTCGGAGACCCCTGGGGATCAGAGCACTGAGTGGAGCAGGACCTGCCCGCAGGCTGGGAGTGCGCCATGGTCCAGGCGCAGCCTCAGCAGCCAAGACTCCAGGCTCCAATCCCGACCGGCCGCTTGCTGGCTCTGTGTGAATGTGTGGATGACAAGTTACTTACCTCCCTTGGCCTCAGTTTCCTTGTCTGCCAGGTGAGTCACAGTGCAGCCTCCCAGGGGTGGATGGGGTGATCTGTGCAGGCCTGAGAACGGGGCCTGTCCTCAGGTAGCTGACAGTGGCGAGTGACGAGGATGTGTCTGGAGTCACCAGAACCCACGTGATTGCGTGGGCTTTGACCCCACGCAGGGTTATGCTACGTTTATTATCTTGACCCTCAAAAGGACACTCTGGGTGGCAGGAGGGCCCCACTCTTCCCATGGCTTAGCGGGTGGGGAGACGCAGGTCTGGACAGGTGAAGTGGCCAGTCCACCATCCCCTCTGCCCTACCCTTCAGTTGGTGGCAGTCCTACCCTCCCTCCTGGTCCTGCCCATCTTGGTTGGGCCCAGCGTGTCTCCTGAGGAGTGGCCACCCCTGGGCTTCTCCCCAGAGGCGTGGTGGTCGTCCTCCCTGACAGCGGCCTCATTGTCCTCGAAGGGAAGAAGCAGAAAGGGCCCTTGGGTGAGTCGTGTGGCCCTTGCCTACTCCACAGATGGCCCTGCGGTGTGGCCTGGGTCCCAGAGCCCTCCGTGCCCTAGACACCCCTTGTCTTCGCCAGCCGGCCCTCCCCAGGTCTTCTGCTCTCGCCTGCTCTCCAAACTGGTGGGGCATCCTGCACTTGGCCCATCTCCACCGGCCTGAAACTCACAGTCACATCTCTGTCCTCTCAGGGACATTTAGGGACACCCTTGTCTCGGGTCCCCATGCCCTGGGTTTTTCCAGCCCCCTGTTCCCTACAGCTTCTCTCTGTGTCCTTAGCTCCTGGTTCTGGGTGTGGTCTGCCCTCTGCCCTTTGCCCTTGCCCTTTGCCCTTTGCTGGTCTTGGCCTTTGTCCAGGATGGGGCAAGGTGGGCTGAGAGAGGCGTGGCCATGGCAGGAGCCAAGAAGTAGCTGGTGGGAAGTGAGGCCCCCACCCATCCATCTCAACTGCGTCCCTGCAGACCCTGGGGAGGGCTCAGAGGGCAGCTGGGCCAGTCCTTGGATCATTAGGGAAGAGGATGATTCCAAGTGGCGGGAGAATTTGCAGTCAAGTGCAACATGGCCGGGACACCAGAGGACACAGTCCCTGCTTCTGTCCGGGCTTGAGATGGTGGCAGGAGATCAGGGAAGGCTCCAGGAAGAGGTGGCTTTGAGGCTTTGAGAATTACGTAGGAGTTCACCAGGGAGCCTAGAGGTGGGTTTGGATGGACACGTGATCCTGGGGCCCTTTCAGAGCCCGGCAGCAGTGAAAGGGTCTCCGACATGGTGGGCCCTGGGCACCTGTCCGCCCCAGGTCACGTAGCCGGTTTGAGTCAGAGCCAGGTCTGGAACCAGGTTTATCTGCTCCCACATCTGGCATGCGTCGTTCCGCGGCAAGACACTGCCTCAGAGCAGCCAGCCCAGCCCCCCCGGGCAGTAAAAGTGCTGTTTCATGTACAAAGTTCAGTTTACATACAAAGATGGCCATGCCTGGGCAGTGCTAGGTGGGAGAGCACTGTGTGAGGAGCCCAGAGTCCCACCCTGAGTCCCCAAGTGACCTTGGGCCAGTGAGTGCCTTCCCCTCCTGGCGTGTGTGCGTCCTCCTCTGGGCGCTGTTCCGATGGGACCTGGCTGGGCTCTAGACGATGGTGCCTGAGGGCTGGTTCCAGGCTGCTGTTTACCCCGGTTCTGCATGGAGGGTTTGACCTCACGCCCGCTCCCCACCCTCCAGCGCAGCTGAGCCCGCCTCCTCTCTGCTTAGCTGACTCACAGCTCTGCTATGTGTCCTGCAAACACTCCGAACCCTCACCCTGCAGCAGGGCGCTCTGTGTTGGCGATGCAGAGCCCTGCTCTGTGCTCCAAGGAGCACGTGTTTGGGTCCCCCAAGAAATACCCGCTATCCTCCATGTGCCTCTCCCTGGTGACGGTGTGCTCCCATACCTGTGACCTCACTGTGGGGTGTGCCTCTGGGCCTCCTGTGGAAGTTCTCCTTCACTCTTATCCAGACCCACGGTGGGGTGGGAGAGAGGGACCCAGGCGTTCTGGGTCCCATCCCTGACCTGCTCCTGCTGGCTCGGGACCTGGGGGGAATCAAGCCACCTCCCTGGGAGAGAAACCAGTGGTTTACAGAAACGGTGGCCACGGAGCCCTGTTGCTGCTGACCTCTTCTATGTGGCCCCAATCTAGGTGGGTGGAAGAGGGATGCTCTGGTTGAATTTGGGGGGGCTGGAGAGCAGAGTTGGCGTTTGAACTCCCATCCTGCTGGGGCCCTTGGATGGTCACCAGTGGGAAGTCACTCCCAGAGCCCCCGTAATCTTCAGGGCCATTCCCCATGTGGATCTGCTGCACCCCGCTCTGGCCCAAAGTCAAGGTTGGGCCTCAGTGGGGATTTGAACCCTGGCCATCAGGACCCCAGACTCTGCAAGCATTCCACCTGAGACCTGAGGTGGTTTGGCACCTGTGTCCTCCGCTGGAAGCCGGCTCTGTGGGGTTGGGGATGAGGGTGCTCACACGAGCACAGAACCTGGTGCATGCAAGGCTCTTGAGAATCCTCTGCTGAGTGAGGGAGGACATGTGGGGTCCTTGATCGTCCTCCTGCCCGCTCTCCGTCTTTCCTGCGGAAGAGCTGAGCTCCTGGCTCCCTCTGGAGCCACTTGCCCTCCCTCCGCTCACTTCCGCAGTCAGCTCACCTGTCACCCACCCCTCCCTTCGCTTTCTCCCTGTCCCAAGGGACTCCAGGGGCCCCTTTGTCCCACTGCTGGGCTCCTGTGCTCCGTGGAGAGTGGCCCGAGGAGACTCTGCTGGGTTGGGATTTGCTATGGGTTTGGGGAACTGAGATAGGTACGGATGGTGGCCCGAAAATCCAGGGTGGAAGGTGACTGAGTGGCTGGAGCCTGGTGGGGGTGCCAGGACCATCAGCTCCCTGCCTTCGTGTGCAAAGCCTGTTGGGTTGCAGGTCCTAGAAATATAATATGAACTTGTGGGGGGATATACGTTATTTTTAGTAGCCACCTTCGAAAAGTAAAAAGAAACAGGTAAAATGGATTATAATCACATTTTATTTAACTCCAGCTATCCAAAATATTATTTCAGCATGTAATCAGATCAAAATTATTAACAAGATATTTTACATTCTTTTGCATGGACTTAATTCTCCGAAGTCCGTGGTGTTATTTTTATACTGACAAGCACATCTCAAATCAGATCCTAAACGTTCCACGTCCTGCCACGGCAATAAAGTTATGTTAAACAGAAAACCACTTTACATTGCTTCGGTTTTTCAATTGAAATTAATCAAAGTGAAATAAATTTAAAAAACCACATTTTCGGGGTCTCACCAGCCACATGTCAAGTGTTCCAGGGCCACGTGTGGCCAGGGGCTGCCGTGTCAGATGCCGCTGGTCTAGAAGCATCTGTGTCCTCCTCCTCCTCTTACCTGTCCAGTCCCCTTCCCTCTGGCTCGGGTGGCCCTGGCTCACCTGAGATGCTCACCTGTCGGAGGATGGAGTTTTGGAGACATTTGAGGGATGACAACATGGGGTCTGACTGACCTTCCTCAGGGACCTCCACCGTTCCGGGGTTGTGCATCCCACGTGTGGGTGACGCTGACCAGTCACCAGGGCTTGCTTCTCCCCGTGTACGGATTGAAGCCCGTCATGCTGATGGTGGCCCTGGGAAGCCCCTGCTGCATTACACCCTTTTTGTGGGTGGGAAGACCGAGGCCCAGAGCTGCCCAGAGCTGCAGAGTTAGCAAGCGGCAGAGGTGGGCTTTGACTCCTGCCAGGTGGGCTCCCACCCTCCCGACCACCACTGAGTCCCTGTCTCCTCTGACAGCCCAGATCCCAGTTCCAGTCCTGGCTCTGTGGTCTCCTGGCTCTGGCCTTGGTTTCCCTTAGCATGCCCTGAGTGGGCTGGACCTTCTGGTGGCTAAATTCCTTCCAGCTCTGGGTCTCTGCGTCCATTCTTGGGTCTTATTTTCTGGGTGATTTTACTTTGGTGATGGGGCCAAGGGAGTGTGAGATGGGGGGTGGGGCTGGGGGGGCAGGAAGCCCATCATGTGGCCCAGCCCCTGTCGGAGGAGAGGCCCTGCACACGGCTCCCGGAGGCCAGGCCAGGCAGCCTGCCCAGCCGGATCCCGACGCTGGGAGAAGCCCGCTCTGCGTCTTGGCACTCAGGCCTCGCAGCTGCCGGGGCTGGCCGCGCGCGGTCACTGGGCGGCAGGGGCGGGCGGGGGGGGGGGGGGGGCCCGCATCCATCATTACCAGCATCTCCCGCGGGTCCTGCCAAGTCGCGATGGAACTGGGCCCAGGTGCCAATGTGCTTGGTAACTGGATTGCTATTTGAAAAATTAAAGCGGTGTCCAGAAAATCCAACCTTCGCATTTGTACCAGGAGCCTGGAGCTGGTCGGGGGGCGGCCCTCACAGAGCTGTTTGTGCAGGGTGGCCAGTGGGAGGGTGCCCTGGGACCGAGCAGATGACAGCAGAGAATATTATCCGTCCGGGCTCGGGAGGAGGGAGAGGAGGACGGAGAGCGCGGGCTGGGCCTGACCCCGCACCAGCTGCTGGGCCCACGCGGCCCAGGGCAGACGGCTGAGGCAGGCCCCGCCGTGCGCACACGGCGTGCGCCAGGTGCTTGGGGGCCGGCTGGTATCAGAGTGACGTCTCCGGGGGGCCCGCTGCCTGAGCCCCGGAAACATGTTTCTTTTAAAGTCAGAATTAAAAAAAATGAACTTTTGGGTTGCAGGAGATGTTTTTCATATATGTACTGGGTTAAATAGTGTCCCCCTAAAATTCACGTCCACTGGGAACCTCAGAAGTGATGTTATTTGGAAACAGGGCCGGTTGCAGAAGTAATGGTTACGGCGAGGTCACAGTGGACTAAGGTGGGCCCTGCTCCAGTGACTGGCCATGCCAAGACAAGGTCGAGGGGCCACGTGACCACAGAGGTAGAGACTGAGGGGCGCGGCCTCAGCCCAGGAGCTTCCAGAGCCCCAGAAGCTGGAAGAGCAGGAAGCGTCCCCCCCTAGTGCCTCCGGAGGGAGCACGGCCCTGCCCACAGCTCGACTGCAGACTTCTGGTCTCCAGAACAGGGAGGGAATGAATTTTTGCTCTGTGGTAATTTGTTACGGCAGCCCCAGGAAGCAATGCAATATATAATATTAATTTGTTTTCATTGCAATGCGGTTGTAAATATAAATTATTATTAGTAGTAGTAGTAGTATTTTATGGAAGAAGGAACCCTTGGAAGCAAAAGTCCCAAAGGCCCATGACAGTCTTAATTCAAGGTGACAAGCCTTGCCCTTCTTCTAGGAACTCAGCTCCCGGTCTGGGGGCCGTGCGGGCCCCACGGGGGGCTTCCTGAGCGAGTGGACCCTGACATCTGAGTGGGGCTGAGGTTGAGGGGAGAGATGGAGCTCTGGGGCTCCAGTCCGAGCTCTGCCACCCCTCCTATGTGACCTCGAGAGGGGACGTGGCCTCCTGGGCCTCAGCATCCTTATCTGGGAGCTGCCTGCTGTGGAGGACACAGGGCTGTCTGACCGGGTCGCCGGGTTTCAGAGTTCAGGGGCAGCGAGGACCCTGTGCAGCAAATACCGCCTGACGGGGTACCCAGGGCTTGGTGCTCAAAGTCTGCGGGCGGGGAGTGGGAGGCCGGTGCGTAAGGACATTGTTGCCTGGCGGAGTTTTCCATCCGAGCTGGGAAAGAGCCACCTCCTTCCATCGGTATGGGTCTGGATGGATGTCCTCCTGCCTTCTGACCAGTGGGGTCCCTGTCCCTGCAGGGTTTCCTCCTCACGGTCAGCTCAGTACCATGCTGGCCCTACATGGAGGCCCCAGAGGCCGTCCCCCTGCCTCTCCCACCCAGCTGCCCCTTCCCTCCGGGGTGGCCGTGTGTCTAAGCCAGACCTTGTGGGGACCCTGCCAACAGTGGGGGCAAAGTGCTGTCCCAGCTGCAGAAAGGTTCCCGGGCTGGGCTATGTTGGCGCCTCGGTCCCGCTGCCTGGCCTTCCGCGGGAGGCAGCTCGGAGGGACCAGACTTCCAGGCGGTGGGCACAGAGCAGCTGACTGACTTGCCTGTAGGTGGCACAGCCAGGACAGAAGTCCAGGAGGAGGCCATTCTGGGAGCTGGGGAGGAGCAGGTCTCGTCCCCCGGGACAGCGGGCATTGCTGGGAAAGCTGCAAGGCTGGCCGGGGCCCCAGGGGCTCGGTGGCATTCCTGCCTCTAGGTGGGGCATTCTGCACGTGCAGTTCCGCAAGCTTTGAACCCTGAGCTGGGCTTTCGGACTTCCAGAACTGCTCCTCAGGACTCTCGCCCCTTCTTGCAGACCCCTCGGCCTCGCCGCAGGGTGCAGGGTGGACAGATTCTCCACCTTGGAAGCACAACACTCCTCTCCTCCTCCACCCTCTCCCTGGGGCCCGGATCCCTCCCAGACAGGCCTGACATGTGGCCACAGCCCCCTCCCTGTCTCCGCTGGCCTCCATCCCCCTGGGCCCCAGCGGGCGGCTCGCAGGAGGAATGGTGGGAGCGTGTCTGGGCAGCCACGCGCCCTGGTCTAAGATGCAACCTTGGGCCAGAGGAAGCCGTGAGCTTCCCGAGGGCAGAGCCTGGCTCACTGCACCTGGTGCCGCCCCCAGCCCTCATTCCTGCTCTGTCTCGGGCCTCTTCCGCTCTCAAGGTTGTTGTAGGAGGGATGAGGGCTTCTTGACCACTGAGACCTGGCTCCCTCCTGATTCTGTTTCTCTCCTTGTGAGCTTGGGCAGTCAGTTCGCCTGAGGCCTCGTCCCTCCCTCTAGAAAGTGGGAGAAGGTGGCATCTGGCTTGGCGGTCCCTGCAGAGTCCCCCAGGACAGCCTCAGGCACTTGGGGTGTGGATGCTGGAGTCAGGCCTGCATAGAAAGCCTGACTCTGTCACATTCTTGTGGGTGATGGCAGCTGGCTTTACTCTTCCAGGCCTCAGTTTTCTCTTCTGTAAAATGGGAAGAACACAGGACCCATTGGATAGGTGACCACAGGGGACACAGCACATCCGTCGTTTGGCACTGCACCTGCTACGTAAGACATGGTCATCCTCTTACTGTGACTTTATCACTTTCATTGATGAGGACGATGAATTTTGGGGGAGGTTATCAGGCCATACTTAGCATACGGGAAAACCACCCTTTTGAAGGTTTGATGCCTTTTGATGAAGTGACACAGTTGTCAGGGTTCAGAACAGCACCATGGCCCCCAAAGGTGCAGGGAGTACCTCTCCCCACCCCAGCCCCTGGAAAGCACAGACCTGTTTTCCATGCCTACGATTTCCCTTTTCCTAAATGTCATGCAAATGGAGCCACGAAGTACGCAGCCTTAGGTGTCTGGTTCCTGTCGCTTAGCATAATGCATTTGAGTTCATGCATGTTGGTCCGTGGGTCTGTGGTTAATTCCTTGTACTGCTGAATATTCCTGAATATTGCCTGCATGCAGAGTTGTATGAATACGTGGTAATTTGCTTTTCCATCCACCAGGTAATGGATATTTGAGTTGTTTCTGGTTGTGGCTAATGTCAATGAATACAGCTGCTATGAACATCTGGATCCAGGTCTTTGTGTGGACGTGTTTTCCTTTCTCTTGGGTACATGCTAGAAGGTGGGATTGCTGGATTTAGGTGAAGTGAATATTTAACTTTATAAGAAATTGCCAAACTCTTTTCCAGCGAGGCCGCCCCATTTCACGTTCCCATCAGCAACGTCTGAGAGTCCCAATCGCTCCACATTTTGTCAGCACTTGGTGTCGGCAGCTTAAAACTTTAGCCATCTTCATAAGTGTCCAGTGCCATCTAATGATATAGAACATTATTTCACTTGCTTATTTGATGCCCAGTTTATTCTTCCATGAAACGTCTGTGCAAATTTTGCTCACTTAAAATTCCGGGTTGTTTTGTCTTATTATTGAGTCCTAAGAGCTCTTTGTCTATTTTGGACATAAGACGTTGATCTGATGTGTATTTTTTGCAAATATTTCTCCCTGTCTTTGGTTTGTCTGCTCATTTTATGAATAGTGTCCTTTGGGGAGCGGAAGTCTTTCATTTTGACGAGATCTAGCGTATGACGTGTTCTTTTAGGTCCTTGCTTTTTCAGTCCCTTCTAGGAGCTCTTCGTCTGACTCCAAGTCACAGAGAGTTTCTCCTTGGCTTTCTTGCAGACGTTCCATAATTGCAGGTTTCTCATGTGGGTCTATTATCCATGTTGAGTTGACTTTGCCTGAGTTGACCTTGGGTATGGTACCCCAGACCCGCCTCTCGGGACCCCCCAGCGACTGGCCAGGCCCCTCCAGCAGTGTTGACTCTTGTCCCCCTGGGCATGTCAGCGGAGGCTGCCCTGCCACCCGTGAAGCCCTGGGCTGCCTTGGGTCTGGCGGGGCCGGCACCACCTTTGCCCAGGTTGTTTGCCATCCAGGCTTGTGGGTGGACTCGTGCGAGGGACCCAAGACTGGGCTCCTGCCCGCTCTTCGGAAGACGTTGCTAGAGGACGCAACTCTGCCTTCCTTTTCTGCTGGGGTAGCTGCTGCCTCGGTGGTCCCAGAGCATCTCCGTCCTCGCTCCTGCATTCAGCCAGGGGCACCCTGCCATCCGTGTTGTGAGCTGGGCCACTTGGCTCCAATGCAGACATTTTAATCATACTCTACCAACTCCCTTCAGCCCCAGTAGGTTACCAGTTCCATTTCTCAGGTGGGGAAACTGAGTTTTAGAGGGGTAAGTTATTTGTCTAGGACTCATGAGTGGCAGAGCTTAGAACTGAACCAGGACTTCACGATTTCCCTCGACACCGTGTTGCTTTCTGAGGCTGGCGCTCTCCACGTGGGCTGAGTTGCATCCACGCAGGGACCTGGGAATGAGGTATCCAGTGATCATTGGCACATGGTTATTTCAGAGTGACAGGGCTGCCTCCCCTTGAGTATAAGTGCCTCCTGGGCAAGGATTTCTCTCATTTGGTGTTTTTTCTCGCGAAGCATGGTCTTGTACATCCATGGACTTTGGCAAAGAGTCAGCTGCGTGTGAGAATGAGCCTCTAAACATGGCTTTATCTCCCCACAATGCTTCTCAGGGTGATGGGTAGACTTGCCGGTCCCCTGATGGATTTGGGAATCATAGCGTCCCTGCATTCAGTGTTTGGTACACAATAGGCACTCAATAAATGTTGGTAGTGTGAACGAATGAACTTGGAGTCATCCATCTAGTGGATATCATCTATTATAACAAAACCCAAGGGACCATGAAAATCAGGGTCAAGGCTGAGTGTCCAGGGCCATTTGAGAATTGAATGATGTGGTTTTTGTGTCACCCAGGTTCTTGGGTCAGGATCTGGAGGGGAGATGAAGAGAGGCTGTTGGGGCAGGGCCTGGGGTCTTGGGAATGTGCGGCTCACAAAACCCAGGTCAGTGCGACCAACATCATGCTGCAGGTAAAATTATCCAGGGGTGATTGGGGTCCAGGATGAGCGGGGGCTGGCTGTCTCAGGGTCCTCGCCAATGTTATCTGTCATTGAGAAGGTTTTGTCGCCCGTAAAGATATGGCTACCCCAGTCCTGGGCCTGGTGTGGCCCCACAGTCTATCCACTGCAGGTTCTTGGTCAAGATGAGGGGTCTCCAGCAGGAGCTAGCCCGAGTGTGGACTTCAGTCCTGGGGACTGGGGCAGGGAGGCAGGAGCTCCGAGTAACCTCTTGGCCTCAGGTCAATGGCAGGAGTCCTGCTGAGATCTGAAGCTTAGCAGGTGAACTCTTAGCAGAAAAAGCACGTTTATCACCCTGTTTTGGTTTACAGCATTAGGATCACAGCAAGTACCTGAGTTGGAGCTTCTGGATTTGAGCTGGGACATTCCTCATGCATGTCCTTGTTGGGTCCCTCCCCAGCGCAGACATTTTCAGTGATCGGTGGGTGTCAAAGCCAGAGACGTGCTGGTGGGAAACTAGAATGTGGAGAGGCAGGGACCCTTTCCTGGGGTCACTCCGCTCCCGGGGGAAGACCATGCTCATCCCCTGGGGAAGCCAAGAGAGCTAGGGTGGTGGTGGCAGAGGAGAGGCCAGACTCCTACTGGTTTCCCTATGAACTCTGGGCCAGCAGACAGGTAAGGAGAGGCTCAGTCTGGTTTATTCCTGCTCTGTGACCAGGCTTTTGGTCCAGCAGCGATGTGTTCCTTCCCTGGTACCTGGGGGACAGGTGGGAGTCTCTGCTTGCATCAGCTGGGCCAACTGCTGGGGGCCTAGAGGGCTTGGGGGCCCCAGTCGCACAGGAGACCCAGAAAGGAGAAGAGAAGGGGACCCACCCTTGTCACAGGCTGTTCACATGTCAGGCTCAGTGGCTGGAGCCTCTCCACGGGCAGTCTCACCAAATTCTCGAAACCAAGGTTTCTCCACTGTGGCACTACCGACATTTTGGGGAAATTACGTCCTGTGTGTAGGATGCTGTGCAGCCATCCCGATGGCCTCTACCCACTGGATGTCAGTTACCAACCCCCAACTCCATGTGACAACCGAAAATGTGTTCAGACATCACCAAATGTCCCTTGATGGGCAAGATCACTCCCACTTTACAGAGGGGGGACCTGAGCGCCCAAGAAAGACCGGTGACTCACCCAAGGTTTACAGGTCGGGCCCAGGGGAGGGTAAGAGCCATGCGCAGAGTGCCAGGACAGGCTTCTTGGGAATGGGAAGGAGGGTGAGCTTGACCTTGGCTCCTATGGAAGGAAGGGCTCAGGAAAGCTGGGAGGAGTGACCAGTTATCTTCCACTGCACAACGAATTTCCCTAAGAATGAAGGGCTTAAAGCAACAATAAACACTTATCTCTCAGATTCTGTGGATCAGGCATTGGGAGGGGCTTTAGCTGGGTGGCTCTGGCTCAGGATCTCTCTCTGGAGGCAGCCGTCTGTTGTCGGAGGGAGGATGTGCTCCCAAGGCCGCTCCTCGCTCGGGTTTGGAGAGCTGGTGCAGGAGGTAACTGGAGGCTTCAGCTCCTCGCCACACCGGCCACACCGGCCACTCCGCGGGGCTGTGTGAGCATCCTTTTTGCACGGCGGCCGGCCTTCCCACGGTGAGCGGCTGTAGAGGAAACCACAGTGTCTTTTAGGACCCAGCTGGGAAACCACTCAGCAGCATTTCTGCAACCCCCTGTGGGCTCCCAGGTCAGTACTGTTCAGAGTGGGAGGGGCTGCCCAGGGCATGAGCCCAGGAGGTGAGGATTGTGGGGGCAGGGAGCATCTCGGGTAAGGGTTACAACAAGCAGGAGAGGCATCCAGATGGGGGGACTGTGCACAAGGGGGTGTGTCTGGGGAGGAGAGAGAGGTGCCTGGTTCATGTGAGTGACCACGTGGCATAAAAGGGATGAGGTAGAGAATGGCCAGGTGGTGGGGGGACCTCGACCACCAGGCAGAGGTTTGGGCTCGATCCTATGGGACAGAGTGCCCCACAGACCTGTGCTCCCCAAGTGGCACCACTGGGAGCTGTGGGGTTTTTGGGGGGTGCCTCAGTTTCCCCCTCAACAAAATGGCAGGGTTGCAAGGGTCGGTTGCCGGAAGAAGAACCAGATGTATAGAGCTGTATGGGTCGCTCTGGGCTGTGGGTGGCTCTACGCCATGGTGTCCCTCGCCAGACCCATCAGAGGTCAGGGGGCCTGGGGCCCAGCTGCTGAGTCAGTGGTTGGGTGTGGCCCGGGAGGGGCCGAGTGGGTGGGGAAGTGCGCCTGCGTCCCGCCACCCCCTCTGCTGGGGCCTGTGGGTCCACATCTTAGATGGTCTCCATCCAGCGCCTCCTTCCAAGAGGTGGCCGGGAACTGGGGGCCGCTGCTTGACCCTACCCTCTCCCTCCCTGCAGCCGATGCCCCCCCTCTTCCTGCTGCCTTTTGGGGTGCAGCAGTGCCCAGATTCCCACAGCCCCAGCACCTGGATGGACGGCGGACTTGGGGAGCTTTGGGGCAGATGCGCGTCCAGGGGGAGCCGTGTCAGACCCCAGACGTTTGCTCAGCAGGAAATGTCACAGGGGAGACGGGCTGCCCTTGCGAGGGTTATCTTAATCCCCAGCTTCCTTTGCTGCTCCTCCTAGCGTCCCTCCTGCTCCTGAAACAAAGCTCAGAGTAAAAAAAACCAGAGATTTTAGGAGCCGGAAGCACCCTGGGTCTCATAGACTTTCCATTGTGCCTGATGGAGGGGCAACCATCCTCCGGGCCTTATGTAACGCTGCTTGGCGGGGGCACCCCAGTTTCCCCACACCTGCGGCCACAGAGCAGCATGTCGGTGGGCCGGTTCCCTGGAAACATTAGACGCATCATCCAGGCTTAGCCGGACCCATGTGTAACTTCAGATTTCCTGGGTGAGAAACGGAAATGAGGTGGGGGCTCCGGCAGGGAGGGTCAGGGAGTGGGGAAGCAAAATTCCTCTTGGCAGCCGTGCTCGCCATGACGGCCAGGTTTCCCAACAACGACGGGGACTCTCGTCTCAGCAAGGGCTTTGGGCATACCTGTGGCCTTCCGGCGGCATCAGCCCGTAGTCCCACATGCATTCCGGGACAGGGATCAGCATGTGATGGCAGGACTGGCCTTCAAGGTCTGCGGGGTGTGGCCCGCACATGGGGGACTGTGATTAGGGGGTGTCCAAGCCCACGGGCTGGAAGGTGAGGAAGGGCGCTTCCTCCAAGGGCAGTGACTCAGCTCAGCTGACGCAGCGCCCTCAGGTCAATGGTGCTGAAGGAGCTGGGGAGCTGGGTCAGGCTCCATCAAGGTCACGTAGGGGCAGAACGGGCATTTGTGAGGATGGATTTAGGAGAAAACTTAAGGCAACCTTACACCCGTCTTTGGACAAGTTGGTAGAGCAGAAACCAGTGAGAGAATTTGGAAACCCCGCGGTGGGTTCAGATTCCCTTCCCTTGTCAAACAGACCTGCCCACCCCCCAGGAATAAATGCAAGACCGTCTGCAAAGCGCTGAGCTTTGTTTGACCTCGGTTGGGAATGTGTGCATCAGATGCTCTGGGGCTCTACATCTGCAAGTGATCACAAAGGGGCTACAGGTATTGATTTTGGGGGTAGAAGTTTTAGCAAGCAGGTGAATTTGCAAATATGGCATCTACCAGTAATGAGGGCAGATAGTCTCTCTGCCTTGAAGAAGAAGGGGTGCTTGAAAACCAGCCCTGGAAAGGGAGGTCAGTGGGGGGGCATCTCTCAGAAGGCGGAATTAAAGCCAAAACCTGAAGGTCGAGGAGGAGACAGCCCATGAGAGCTGTGTGAAGGTCAGCATGGTGTCCTTTCTCAAGGTCAAGTTCAGAGCGGTCACTGTTTTCCATTCTGCAGAATCATGGGGCCAGCGGGTTTTATCTCTGCCCTTTATTTAGAGCTTGCCAGTGGCCTGTATTTTCTCTTTTCGTAGCTTCTTTTAGATTGTTTATTTTTCTTCTCATTTGATTCTCTCCTCCTCTACTACTTTGGACCTCAGATACTCAATCTCTGTTCTTTCAGTGGTGACCCTAGAGACTTTTACCAGGCGTCACAAATTTTTACAGGCCTACTTTAATCTGTATTTTATACTCCTTCCAAAGATGGGAGGCTTTAGAATATGTTACGTCTCCTCTGACTGATATGCAATTGTGTCACATATTTTATTTCTAATTTTAACCTCCCCGACGTAGACCTGATTTTTCTTGTTTTATGTGGTCAGTGTTTGTTTATACTTATCCAAATGTTCCCTATGCCCTTTGTTCATGGTTTTTCTTGCATCTTGCATTTTCCTTCTGTGGTTATTTTTCTTTGGCCTGAAATGTATTTTTTGGGATTGTCTTTACTGGCAGTCTGTTAGTGGCAAACGTCTTAATTTTTACTTGCCTAAAAGTAAATGGATCAGTCTTTTCTTTTACGGTTGGTACTTTTGTGTATTGTTAAGATGGACCTATTCTGAGGCTCCGTCCACATCAGTCTATATTGTCCTCTGAAAGTTTTACGGTTTTGCCTTTCGCATTGAATTGTTCAACCACCTGGAGCTGATTTTCGTGTGAGGCGTGAGGTAGGGGGTCGTCAGTGTTCTCCACCAAGTATTTTGGGTTCTAAATACTTTAGGCACGCAGTAGGATGGCAACTCTCCACCGAGATCTGTATCCGTTACCTACGCTGCATAACAAATCACCACTAACCACTAACACAGCGGCTTAAAGTGATACCCATTGATTAGCTCACAGTTCATTAGGGCAGAGGTCCAGGTGGGCCTGACAGTGCTCTGCTCAGGATCTCACAAGAGACCAGGGTTAAGGTCTTACTGGGAGGCTCTGGGGGAGGAATCCACTTCAAAGCTCACTCGTGCTCTTGGCTCCTGGAGACCACGCTCAGGTTCTAGCCATGAGGACCCTCCTCTGACAACATGGCAGCTTACTTCTTCAAAGCTGGGCAGGAGAGTCTTACTCCTCTCTGCTACGACAGACGCTTCGATGTATAACCCGCCTGTGTGGGTGACGGTGCCATTGTGCTTGTGTTAACCACAAACACGTGACTTGCTTTGGCCAATGGTGTGTGAGTAGCCGTGGGCGTGAGAAGCTTGAGAGCTGTCTGTGACTTGTCATGTGATCTTCCCTCCTCTCTAATGGGAGGGAGTAATGACAGCATTGTGTCTTCACTCCCAGTCTCTTGTGTGTTTAATTTCTCTTGCCTTTCTGTCCTTGGTAGGGTCTTTTGTATCGTTGACACATTTGACGCATTTGGGTTTAGAACTTATGTTTATCAAAAGACCATCTGCAGACTGAGGAGATATTGTAACATGCAGAATCGACAAAGAATCAGTATGAAGAGGATGGATGTTTTCATACGGGTTTTGTTATTATTAAGGTATGGCGAGGTCAACAGATCTGGAGGCGGGAGCCCACCGTGCCGTGGGGGCCTTGCAGGGAAGCACCAGGGTTGGTCAAGAGGAAAGGGAGCTTGGGCGCCTGGGTGGCTCAGTTGGTTAAGCGACTGCCTTCGGCTCAGGTCATGATCCTGGAGTCCCTGGATCGAGTCCCGCATCGGGCTCCCTGCTCGGCAGGGAGTCTGCTTCTCTCTCTGACCCTCCTCCCTCTCATGCTCTCTGTCTCTCATTCTCTCTCTCAAATAAATAAATAAAATCTTTGAAAAAAAAAAAAAAAAAAAAGAGGAAAGGGAGCTGGGGGGTGGGGGGCACGTGGGCAAGAATCTTTCCTGCAGTTTCTGTGAAAAGCACAAGTGAGACAAGGTGAGCAGGCTGAGGATTGGCTAGTTTGAAGCATGTCAGCAGACTCGGGGGCACCGAGGCTGTCCCTGGTCGTGTGGCACCTGCCCTGGGGTGATAAGACCAGGGGACCATAGCTCAGAGTGTGGGAGCCCCAATAAAGGAGGTGGTTGGGGTTTAGGCTCTGCAAGGCTGGTTTGTATTTGAGAGGCGTGCTCCGGGACGAGCCATTTGCCGTCTCTAGGAGTGGGCTGACCCAGGCCGGGGCAGTCCCTCCAAGTCGGCGAGGCCCAGAACACAGCAAACAAGATACATGGTTAACTCAATGAAGAATGCCTAAAAACCAATAAGAAACAGCCCACTGGCCAGAGACTCAGCTATAACTTCCTAGGAGAGGAAACCCATCATGGAGAATACGAACAAAACTACAAGCCACTGTTTCTGGTCGGCCGGATTGGCAAACATCAGAAAGCCAGCATTGCCGAGGATGGGAAGAACCCGAGCTCCTGCTCGCCGCTGTCCGAACGGTCACTCGGTGCCACCACCTTGGAAAATAAATCAGCATTTTTCTTGTAAAGTTAAAGATATGTGTTCCCTTCACCCAAGCACACGCACTCACAGATAAATTCCCAAAACCCTAGCGTGTGTCCTTACACATTTGTGGTTGGACGTAGAGTTTTAGGTGCCTGTTTCATTCCAACCCCTCGGCACACAAAGCCGCTGTGTTCTGCCTTCCCGTTGCTGTTGAGAGGGCCGCGGAGGGTCCGTCTGTCACCTGGACTTCAGCGCTGCCTTGCTCTCCGGCTGCTTCCAAGATACTCTCCTCAGCCATAACCATTCCTGATGCTCCGTAATTGATAATTTGGATTCTTGAAACCATGAGCCACACTAATGGCCGAAGCCACTCATGTTCGCCCCATCTCTGTGTTTTCATGGGCGTGTGAACATCACATCACAAACCTCCGCAAACCCCAGCACCTGCCTTTTTTTGCTTTCTACAGCACAGGGGACACCGCAGCAAACGACCTCTGGTCACTGCGGTGACGAGGACTCCCGCCCTTGCTTCTGCTGCTCCTGACCGGCCCCGGGGCCCGTCTGGCCCTGCGAGGCAACCGCACCTCATACGTCTTCTTTCAAGGCAGGGGTCTCTGCGTCTGTCATCTTAACATGCCCGATTAAAGCAAAATCCAGGTACGTTTTAATTCACTTGGCTGACGTTGGACTCTTTGGGATGTCTGGATCTGTGCACTGATGTCTTTTATTAGCTCTGAAGAATGCTCCGCTCCTTTCCCCTCGTCTACAGGCCTTTGCCCTCTTCTGTCCTCTTCTCTGGGCTGCTGTGGCCGTGAGTCCTACCGTCCTGGGGCAGACCCACGCACAGCAGGGGAAGCCAGTGAGTCGGGAGAAGCCGGGGCCCTCTGCTTGCCAACAGGTGCCAGGGCATTTTCCGTGAGCGAGCCGTAGCCTGGGGGCAGGCCTGGGCTAGCCTGCGCTGTCCTGCGCTGATCACTGAACGCCATCACCCACTGGTGACAATGGGGACTCCAGGAGGCGTGTGGACACAAGCCCCTTGGGGTGGTTGTGGGAGTATGGCATTTCTGAGGGGCAGGCCGTTCTTGCGTGACACACATTTTAGTGGCGATGGGCCCCTTCTTGCAGTTCAATCCAACCTGGACAGCCCACAGTGTCCTCACGCCTGTCGCTCCCTGGCCTGTTCCGAGGGCCTCGCCAGGGTCTCCCCGATCCCCCTTTTTAATTGAGAAATTAATAAGAGAAACAGAATCGAGGCCTAGTCATGCCTGGGAAACTGCTGAGATCTCCCCGCCCCCACTCACTACATTTCTTTCATCTTCCAAAAAAAAAAAAAAAAAGTAATACCATTAGGTCATCTCCTTTTTTTTTTTCTATTTCTGGTTAAATCTTTATTTTGTGTATTTCTCAGGCCTCTTGACTTGCTGTCTCAGACTAACGGAGGATCACTTCCTTCCAGTTCCCCTCAAAATTCCTGCTGGTTTTATCTTTTGCAAACGCCTCGGTGCTGCAAAGCAAACCCCCTCCCTCTGTGCCCCCCCCCCCCTCCCCCCCCCCCCCCCCCCCCGCCTCCTTGTGAAGAAGAAAGGGCCCCTGGCTCTCTGAGGTCTTTAGGCAAAGCAGATACATCCCCACAGAGCCTTCAAAGGTGCCCCCTCCAAAGCTGCAGAACTGCCCGTTAACTCTTTCAAAGAGCTTTAGTCGGCGTGTGAAAGCTGTCTGGGTTCATTGATTAAAAAAAAAAAAAAAAGAAAGAAAGAAAAAACCGGTATTGTTTTTAGCACCGTTGACGGTATTAGTGAGTCGTATCAGAGGACAGTGAGTCTTTGCAAGGGGCTGTGGCTACCTTTCACCTACTTGTTGCCTTAAACCATGAAATGATGTCGGAGTAAAGATGCCCCCGCCACAATAAGACGTCCCCACAGAGGCCGGCAGGACGCCTCTCCCTCCCACACCCCAAAGAGTTAAGCAGAAATGGTTAATATTCCTCCCTTCGGCCCCCACGTCCCGTATTCTAATGTATGAACTCTCTCATTCAGACGTGAGAGAGCCGCACATGCTTGCCGGGCTTGGCGACAGACCCCTCGCCTCCCCTGCGTGACACGTATGGTCTCCGCTGAAACGCGCGTCAAAGCACAATTTTATGAACACGTATTGCTCACCTACACCGTAGGCCCCCACCGTGCGTGCACGCATGTGCAGCCCCACGTTCCGAGTGGGGTTCCCTTTGTCCCTTTTCGTCCGAGGGCTCAGCCCGAGGTGAGAAAGAGGGAGCAAGGTTATTAAGAATTCTGACAAGGTAGGCTGAATAAATTGTGTTTTCTTTGTGCGCCTTAATCCGGTGTTGTATTGGCTTCTCGGACATGGCTAATTTATTTGGAATTTCATTCTGTTCCTGACAGCGTCCTTGACTAGCTGTTTGATCACCTCGAGCAAAGTTACATACCAGCTTTCAACTGTTGGAAGGGCAGCGGTGTAATTTTTCTCAAGTGCATTCTCCTGGGTCCGGCTTTATGCTCGCAGCAGAATGTTTCAGATGGCTGGGGCCATCCCTTGTCAGGGGGGAGAAGCCGGCCCGCGCAGGGGTCTCCCTCGGGGAGGAAGCTCTCCACTTTCCACTTTTCCCCACTCGTCCCACTGTTGGGGATTTTAATCTGCTTTTGTGGGGCAGGAAGAAAGAAAATTAATTTTCGCCTGTCTGTGCTTAGGGAGCTTTTTAGTGGAAACCCAGTGTGAAATGCACGTTCTGTTGACTTCAGTGCCCCCCCCCCCCCCCCCCCCCCCCCCCCCCCCCCCCCCGCGGCGGGCGGCCCCCCGTTCCCCCTCCCCGGGGGGAGGAGGGCCGACAGATGGGCGGGGG
>NW_022589719.1:34310371-34400324 GCF_004348235.1 Phoca vitulina
GCCGGCCTCCCCCCCCCCCCCCCCCCCCCCCCCCGCCCCGCATGCAGGCTGCGTTTTGAGCTGCAATATTCTCAGGGGAAGAGGTAATTCAGCCACAAAACTTCCGAGGGTGATAACCCCCGGTCTACACCACTCCTCGTTTCTCCAGCAACTTGTGCCTTTCCTGGCAGAAAGAGGAGTTGACCTTCATTCTCTCTTAACTCATATTTCTGTAATGTTTGCTTGTTTATTTTTTGTAATAGCAAGCATGTCTGCTTATAGAAAAAGAAAAAAATAATGATGATTTTCATTACGCCTCCAACACCTCTGAGCACCTCACTCTTAGCACAATTGTGGCTGGTGGTTTTATAATTTGCGCAGAATCCAGTCTAATGGAAACCCATGCTTCCTTTACTTCGGGCTCTTGATCCCGATGCACGCACCTTCCTACCAAGCGCCTTCTAGGTGCCTGGAACGGTGCTAAGCCCCTGGGGATCTGGTGAGAGCTCACATGCTAGACACACATCAGAGATTTCAGAGACGTCAGTGCCACGATGAAAGTGAAAAACAAAACCGACCAACCAACCAAAAACCAGGGTGATACGCTGGATGGATCCTGAGTGAGAGGATACCGCTTCCCTCACCGACTCCTGCCCCGGGTTCACCCAAATTCACGGTGATCCTGAGCAGAATTCTGGGGCCTACTTTTGGCCTTTGAGTTTGTCCCGACCTGCAGGGGAGCTGGGCGTTCACCCCCACTCCAGCTGGTCCTGGGCAGGAAAGCCCCCAGGGTGTTCCCGGGCTCCATGCTGGGCAGCCCCCACAGCCGAGCATATCCCCTGGAGGAGACAAATGGACATTGAAGCCAGGGGTCGGGGGCACAGAGGTGGGTAAAGGGTCCCAGGCATCAGGGTGCGGCCCCGACCATGCCGCAAGCCCATCATCGCTGAGAATTATGAAATGATTAGAATGGGGAGCACATAATGTCCGCACCATGGGGGATGGTGGGAACTGAGCGGGCTTGTCTGCTGCGCTGTCTCATCACCGAATTATTTTCTCCTTGTGGGTGATGGCCACCTTACCCATCTAAGGTCTGCTGCACCTGCACATCAGGTGGACCCCAGGGCTGGGCACAGCCGTGACATTGTCCAGGGGATGGGGGCATTCACTTCCTCTCCTGAAGGGCGTGCTGACCTCAGCCTTGCCGACTCTGGGGCCCGGGAACCTCTGTGCAGGAACGGGGAAGCCTCCGTGATCCTAAGGAGTCTGGGTGCGTGGATGCCACGTGACCAGGGCGCTGTTGACTTTGCGTGTCCCATGGTGCACTTGGCAAACAGAGAAATTTACCCAAGGCCACCTTGTCCCCATCTGCTGGGTGGGGAGCCACAGAGCGGGAGGTGGAGGACGGGGCTCCGCCTGGCGTGTGCTCGCCCCTCCGGCTGGCCCAGGATGCCCACCTGGAGTGGCTGACCATGCAGGTAAGCAAAGTGCCCGCTCAGGAACCAACCTCTTTTCCCTCCCCAAGTTCATGGCTGCTTTCCCATGGGACCTTGCTCCAGATGCAGCTGGGTGTGTCCGGGAAGGCATCTCTCGTACACCACGGAGGACTTTTCTGCAACACTCTGGAAGCCCTTACCAAGCAGCCACATCTTCAGGAATGCTCTATGTGATTACTGCTTCCACGTTGGGCTCCCACTAAGTTCTCATGTGAGTTTGAAGTGATCTTCAAACCTCTGCACGAAGCATATAAGCCCAGAGCTTAATGTCACCTGTAAGAGTCATGGTCAGCAAATGCGCTGGGTCACCTGGCCGGATCCACTGGCTGGCAGCTCTCTTCGTGGACAGAGGCAGAAAAAGGCATTTGCCACCCAGAGAGCAAAGAAGGGCACGTTGCACTTTCAGTGGGGGTGATAGCTGAGCTTACAGGGGTGAGTGTTGATGGAGGGATGCCAGTGGGGCTCATTGTGGGTCTGGTCCATGGTGAGCATCCAGTACACGTTTGCTGGGATTATCATTATGAAAACCACAAGCGAGTGCTCCCACCCTACCCCTCTGCCCATCTTGGTTGAGCTCCTTGTCAAAGCCTTTGCATTTAGTCCTTAGATAGAACCTTCTGGAAAGGCTGAGCAGGAGCACACTCTCATTTTATAGGTAAAGAAGAAATTCAGGAACTGACTTCAGGTGGCCTGCACTCCTGGAGGCCCCTGAGCCTTCTGTCTGATGAGGTACCTGCGGCTGGACCATTTCCCAGGTGAGGACGTGCTTGGATCCCCAGGACCAGACTTTCAGAGACCTTGGCTCCTCCCTGCTGGGCCCTCTGAGCTCCAACTGGGGCCCCTTTGTGTTATGAGGCTATAGGGTTGGAGTTGGAGGACGTGACCAAACTGTCTCTTCTCCCAGGAAAGCTTGGCTGGGTGAGGCCAGATGTGGGGGGGTGGGCAGAGGCCGCCGAGGTGCGCTCGGCTGTGCACATCTGGGCTCCAGCGTGCATGCGTGTCTGTGTATGCGAGCGTGCATGCCTGGGTGTGGGTGTGAGAGTGTGTGTGTGCCAGACAGAGAAGGATGAGCGGATGCTGTCATTTCAGAAACGGCGTGGGGACATTTCTCAGGACGTCCTCTCTGGCGGCAGGGGGACAGTCGGCGACCCCGCGCCCCGCGCCCACGCTGCTCCCTGGATCCGCGCGTGCGGCCCTTCTGCTCAGACCGCAGCCATCTGCCTCGCTTTCCCGGGAGGGGTCTGTGCCCAGAGAGGTGGAGGCCCAGGGTCACAGCGAGGGCGACAGGGGACCCCGCGGGGCCGGGCCCTGCTGGTGAGCGCGCAGGTCTCCCCGGGCGCGGGCCCCGGCGGGCTCATCTCCGCCGCCGCTCGCCTCCCTCTCCCCGCGCGCCCCCTCCTTCCCGCCCGCCCCAGCCCTGCCCCGCCGCCGCCGCCGAGTGATAGCTAATTGCGCGGAGAAAGGGCCCGATTGTGCGCGCGCCGGAAGCGCGGGCGTGGGCGGCTGAAAGAGCCGGAGAAGGTGGCCGCCTCGCCCCGCAGCTGCCGCCCGAGCCGCTGGGAGGTGACGTCAGCGCTGGCGAGCGGGGCGCCGGGCGGAGCGGGGGGCGCTCACGGCCTCCCGCCCCGGCCGCTCCACAATGCGGCCATTGTCGGCCCCGGGGCTGCTCGCGGCATGAATGGCGCCCGGGCCTCTTGACCGGGGAGGCCGCTAGCCTCGCCATCCGGCCTCTCAGCCGCCAGGGAGGCCCGGGGATTGGAGCGAGGCCGCGCCGGGCCGCCCCGGGGGGAGCCGGCTGGACCCCTTGCGCCGCCCTGGGAGCGTCCCCCGCCCCGGCTGGCCCGAGCTCCCCCGGCCGCCTGGCCGCCCATCCGACCCTCTGCAGAGCGGGGCCTGCACCCCAGGACTCGGGCCTGCACCCCAGCGCTGGGCCCTGCGCCGGACCGCGCGGCCTCTGCATGGCCTCCTGGTTGGCGGGAAGCATGGGCTCCGACCCGCTCATGGTCCTGCTGGTCCTCATCCTGCTAGCGCGCTTCATTCTCTGGTCCTGCCTTGGCACCTACATTGATTATAAACTGGCCCGGCGGCAGCCCGGCAAACCCAAGGAGGACTAGGGCCCCTGGCGGCCGGCGGACTGAGTGTCGCGCATGGGCGGGTCTTCCCCTCCAGGAGGACACCGTCCCTGAGGTGTCCTGTCCTGAGGCTGAGGGTGTGGGAGGGTGGGGCAGGACAGGCAAACCACTCCTCTATCCCACCCACATGGCAGAGATGGACTGTGTCCTACCCAGACTGACCAGGGCTGTCCTGGTGACATCCCACGTCCCATGTCAGGACAGAGGGGCCACCACTGCCTGTCTGTCCACCAGGTTCTGGGGTCTGCTGTTGGAGTGAGTGAGCGCGAGGGTGGGTCTTGCTTTAAGACTCTCTCTGCCTCCAATTCTTTATAAATATGTTTGCAGGACAAGGTGGGGATGAGCCAGAGGGCTGGGGGGTAGGAGGGAAGGACAGATGTGGTCACATCACAAGCCAGGCCTGCCACCAGAAGCTGCCCTGTGTCTCAGCTTCCTCTTGTCTCCCCCCCCCCCGGGGGGGAATAATAGTTCAGACAACTGCCTTGGTTCTCCCTTAAGCAGACCCCTGGAGGGTCTTAGGACAGACTTTCGACACCTGAGTTCAAGCCCAGCTCTGGTTGACTGTGGGTAAACTCTCTTTCTCCATCTCTAAAATGGGCACAATAATCCCTGCCTCCCTCAGAAGGGTATGAGGAGGGTTGGATAAGGGGTGGGGTGGCAAGCCCCCCATATTCTGCACACCATGGGACGTGTGGAGGCCAATGGAGAAGAGAAGCCAGGGACCCAGGGCCCTTTCTTCCTTTCTGCTTTTAAGTGTGTGGCTGAGACGCTCCTCCGAAGGCTGACAGGCAGGAAGCTCGACACGAGCCAAGAATCTGGCGCTTCCTTGCCGCCCACCTCCCCGTCACACCCTGCCTGAGCAGCAGGTGGTAGCTGGGTGCTTCTCATCCTGGCGGCAGATTCTAATCGCCCTGCAGATTTTAGCAAACACGATGGCCAAGTGCCCCCCACCCCCGACCAAGAAGCAGGGGCAGGGGCAAGATGTCCCCGGGAGGCTGAGGCCTGGTTGCACTGTGCCTTCCCATGAGGACTGGGGACTTCTGTCAGAGCAGAGTCTTAAGGAGCTGGTGTCACTGAGCTGGGCGAGCAGACTCAGGAAGCCCCGGCCAGGAGCCGCCCCCCCAGCCTTTCGGCATCCTGGCAGAGGGGCGATGGGCCTGAGCCGGGGATGCGGTGGGACCTGATGAGCTCACCGACACCGTGAAGATCTTGTCTTGCTCCTGAAGGACCTGCTATGCTCGAGACAACCGCAGGGACTGGGGAACTGGTCAGCAGAAGCAGTGACCTTCTGGGGGCGGGACTGACCAACACCAGAGACTTTTGATGGTGGGGTGTCTTGGAGGATGGTTTAGAGGTGAGGATCTTTTCTTACAGATGACAGTCTGGGAAGTCTGCACAGGGCGGGGTTTCCATGCATGGATTCATCCAGGGCTGGGGCGGGGGGTGGCTGTCCTCTGGGCCATTGTATTGGCCAGTGGCCCAGCAGAACTTACATCCTCACTGTGTCAAGAACCTGACTGCAGGATTAGGGGAGAAGGTGTTCTCATTGTTCTTAAGGAAAATGTCGTCCAGTTCTCTTTAAAATGATCGTGCATGATTTTACCGATCTCTTTAAGAAGAATCACGGTTGTTACCACGGTCGTATAACAAGGAGGGTGGCCGACCATTCTGGTTGGCCTCGGACTGCCCCAGTTTTAAAACTGAAACTTCCATGTCCTGGGAGACCCCTCCCTCTCGGGCAGAGCGCTCCCCACCCCTGCTCTGATGGAGGAAAAGTCAGTTCACACAGCCTGCTGCTGTGTCTCCAGCCTGCCCGTAAGCCACCTGCCGCCTGCGTGTGCACACGGGTGCGTGGAACGGCACTCCCCCAACACACGTGAGGTTCACCATTTGGTCCAGTGGGCCAGAATTCTGGGGCTCTCACTGCAACCCTTTCTGTTGGGGTTGTCTGGCAGAGAGGACAGGAACAGGAGGCTGCTACCAACACAAGACCCCGGAAGAAGACCAGATTCTGCCGGTGTTATTTGAGCCCCTTTCCACTTACACTAGTCAATATATTTCTTTTTTTCCCCCCTCTCAAGCCAGTTTGCATTGGTTTCTTTATTCACAACTGACAAATTCTGATGCGTGCAGGTCTCTGCATCCACACACCATCCATGCATCTACAGCCTCACGATGCATGCCTGGCTCAGAACGAGCACTCAAGCCATGGCATCTGAGTGCATGAGAGGATGTGCCCTGGCCTGATACCAGGCAGCCACTGCGTCCGGCTGCAAGTAACAGACAAGTAAACAGTGACTTCAGCAGGAGAAGCTTTTTTTTCTCCCTTTGTTTTTCAGATCACCTGAGCTGAAGGCAGATGCCTAATGACTGAGCCACCCAGGGGCACTTACCTGTTTCTTCTAATGTGTTTTTTTTTTTTTTTTAAAGATTTTATTTATTTATTTGACAGAGAGAGAGACAGCGAGAGAGGGAACACAAGCAGGGGGAGTGGAAGAGGGAGAAGCAGGCTTCCCACCGAGCAGGGAGCCCGATGTAGGGCTCGATCCCAGGACCCTGGGACCATGACCTGAGCCGAAGGCAGACGCTTAACGACTGAGCCACCCAGATGCCCCTCTTCTAATGTGTTTTAATGTTGCTCCTAGAAAATTTAAAAGTACATATGCGGCTCACATTTTTATACCACACAGCATTGTGCCAGAATTGCATAATGTAGAGAAAGTGCCCTGGTGGGCACATGAACTATGTGTTATAGGAATGCAGAAGGGGGCTTTCAGGAGGACAGTTTGAAATAATAATGTAAGTACTACACACCAGAGCTTATGAGATGCAGCTAAAGCTGTTCTTATGGGAAAAGTCATTGCCTTAAATACTTATATGAACAAATAAGGGAGAATGAAAATTGATGAATTAAGTATATGGCTCAATAAACTTAAAAAAGAACACTAGAACAAAGCTAAGAAACACAGAAGACAGAGAAATAAAGATAAGAGGAAATTAGTGTAATACCAAAGTGATAGAATTAAATGTCCCCAGGTCCTGGATTTTTTAAAAATAACATTTCTTATGGATTTCCTTCTCCTTTTTTCTTTTTCTTTTTAAACATTGTGTTAAAATACACACAATGTAAAATTTACCATCTTAACCATTTTTTTTTTTTAGAGTGAGAGAGTGTGAGCATAATTTGGGGGGAAGGGCAAAGGGAGAGGGAGAAAGAATCCCAAGCAGACTCCCCACCCAGCATGGAGCCTGACGTGGGGCTTGATCTCATGACCCTGAGATGGCCTGAGCTGAAATCAAGAGTCGGAAGTTTAACTGACTGATTGAGCCACCCAGACACCCCCCATCTTAACCATTTTTAAGTGTATATATAGTTCAGTGGTATTTTTGAGAGAAAAAAACCCCAACAATCAATCACATTCTTATGCGTTAAATTTACCAGTAAAGAGTCAGCTCATGAAACCCTACGCTCCCACCCTTGACCTGAATAAAAGCAGAACCCCAGACCCATGTACTCTCTGACTCTCCAGCTGTAACCCATAACTTTGCTATGGCCCCAGGTGTGCTGTGTACTTTCCAGGTCTAAACCTTCATTTTTTCAAAGTTTCCTGATGGTTGCTGCTGAAGAGCATCTTGTAATCACAATAAGAACCACAGGGGCCAGTCTAACCACAAGCTTGGTTATTGGGAGGCTGAGACCACACATAACACCTCCTTTAAGACAAAAAGGTATAAAGGCCCAGAATACTTCAAAGGAGGACCCCTACCACACCAAATACTCAACACTATTTACACTCCTCTAGCTCATATAAGAAGGAAAGCTCCCAATTCTTTTTATGTAGTAAGCATCTCATTGATACCCAAATCCGCCAAAGATAGCACAGAAAGAAGAAATGCATGCCGATGTCACTTAGAAATGTTGACCCAAAAATTCGAATCCCTGAATTAAAGCATTGCATCAGAGGGGTAAAACATCGTGACCAAGTGGGGTGGGTTCCAGAAATGCAAGGATGGTTGAATACTAGAAAATCAGATAATATTATTTCCTATAGTAATAGCTCCAAAGAGAAAAATCATTTCATAGTTTCCTTAGATTTATTTCCAAAGCTATTTGGATAAAATTCACATCTGATCTCAATAAAATGCATCATGAAACAGAAGAAATAGATAATATGTTGATATGTTTTTAACCTGAAAATGTAGTTCTCTCTTAACAGGGAAGGTAGCATCACGACGAGTAGGGTAGTGCCCGCAGCGTCCCCATGGAGGGGAAGGTGCTCACAGCTGCTGGATGGGGTTCTGGGGTGAGGCGTGGCTTGAATGATTGGGAAAGAGGAAGCAAGTACAGAGAGGTAGGGACACTGGAGAAGAGAAGGACAGACTCACGTTAGTCACAGTGAGATGGATGGTCTCTTTGGAAAAACAGAAGAGCATCCACTGAGAATGATGGCAAATGGTTAACAATTCAGGAAAGTGGGCGGGCCCAGGTCACTATGGAGAAACCACATGCCACAGGCAGTCTATACGGGGATACGTTGGCACAAAGGACCCCATTTATAAGAGCAACGTGAAGAACAGAGTACCTGGGAGCAAACTTCATGAGACATGTGTCAGATGCTCGGAAGGTTGAATTGTTCCCTCCCATAGATTTTGGGGTGCACTTGGATGCTGCAGATTTCCTGCAGGTGGGAGACCCAGGGAGTGAGGGGGCTGGTAGGGAAGGAAAGTGGCAGGGGCAGAGGAGGGGGTCACACCTGACCCTCGAAGACAGACCTGACCCTGTCTGCCCCCCACTTCCTACTCTGATGCCCCGGTGACCTGCAGGAGGAGGCTGGCGCCCCACTCGGACCTTCAGAGTGCAAACACCGAAGACTCCTCCAGAGCAGCCTTCTGGGCCATGCACTCTGGCAAATGTCACTGCAGCTTAGCCAAGACTGCACAGAGCAAAGCCACTACCTTTTTTGGGAGGGTGGAGGGTGCTCACATGTAGGGTGGCTAATTGTCATGGGACTGAAGGGTGTGCTTGGGATTGGGGGTTCCCTGTGACACATCTGTGGTGGCTAAAATCAGGAGCGTCTTGGGCGCACTGGGATGGTTAGTCATCCTAGTTGTATGAAGTTCTGGGGAGTGATGAATTAAACTATCCAAAGAGAGTTCTGATCTTTGCCCTGGGAGGGGATCTCAGGCCCTTGGAATGTTCTGCCTGATCAAAGTGTCCTTGTGTACCTGGGACCTGGGGCCACTTGGGACAGTCTAACAATGGGATTTGTTATAGGGGTTTTGTTTCCACCTGATCTCCAGAGGGGCTGGAGACCGAAGGCTGGATACGTCGGTGGTCAACCATGTCTAGGGGGTCCAGCCCAACAAAACACACCAAAGCTCATTTTGGGGGGAAGCTTCCTGGTTGGTGATACTCTGTGTCACACATCCTCGTGGGGTGGAGCTGACACCGTCCATGACCCCATGAGGAGGGGACAACCAGAAGCTCTGTGCATGCACCCTATCTGGACTCCGCTCCCATGCACCTCTGTCCTTGGCTGATTTTGATCTGTATCCTCTTGCTATAATAAACCACGGAGCCTCCGGTGAGTCTGGAGTCCTTCTAAGGAGTAGTGAACCTCAGGGTGGCTTGGGGACTCTTGAACTTGCAATTGGGGTCAGAAGTGAGGGTGGCTTTGGGGATGTTCCTGACTCCTGCACCTTCCTTTCCCGCTCCCCGCCACCCTGAAAACCACAGAACGGGATCCCTGGAAAAGCCGGCCTGCTTCCTGCCTCTCCCCCAGCGACCTAACCCCCGCCCGTAGGCACAGCCCATGGTGCCACCTTCTTGTGTCTCATCTGGAGCGGTTCCACGCACTTTCAAGAAAACACATATGCCTTCTCCCATCCCACGTTCCGTCCTGTTCTGTCGCTCCATATCAGCTTTTGTGGAGTTTCTATTTTTTTCTGTAATGTGCATGCATTTTTTTTTTTTTTTTGTAAGAAAGAAGTAAAGAAACAACTAGGTTATACATAGTGAAAAAGCACAGCAAGTTCAAATCCCCAAGGTGAGGGTCCGGAGGGGCTCAGGGAGGGTCTGTGTTTGTGTGTTTAGGGGCAGGAGGCGGGTGGAGGGGTGACCCCACAGTCTGTGCACTAATTTCATCACTAGAAATGCCCCCCCACCCCTCCCCACAAAGCCATGCAGCGTGGGAACTGGCTCATTCTTCCCGCCCCAGGGACTTGGCACCCGGCTCTTTCCCCCGGAGGAGGGTCATTGAGGAGGACACAGCCAGGCTGGTGCAGGGACACCTGGGCCGCCTCCGTGGCCAGTCTGCGTGGGGACAGGATGGGGAGTGGAGACCTCTAGAAACGGCTCACTGGTCCTGACTTCATTCCCCAGAAGGGACGTGACACAAGGCACCCTCTGCCCAGCCGCCCTTCCAGTGTCCCTGGCATCCTGAGACTAGATATTTTGCAGGGGCAGGTGGATGGGGGGTGACTGCCTCACCTCTCAGCTGGACATCGGCCCCAGGTGTGGCAGGACAGCCCGGCCCCCTGCCCCTGTCCCCCAAACCCCGCTTGGCCGGGGAACAGGCACTCAGCCTTGGCGAGCTCCCCCGAGAGCAGCCTGCAGAGCCCCCGTGGTGGAGATGAGTCACCCGTTCTAAAAATAAAAAGACTTAAGTCATGAAAGAGCGTATTTCCTTTTTAAGCCAGATGTGTCTGCTGAGGGACCCCCAGCAGTTTGGTGCGGCAGGGAGGGCCAGAAGCCTCTGCTTCATGGGTCATCGGGACTCTGCCCCCCCCCCCCCCCCCGTTCACACCCAGTCCCTGCTGTTAGCACCTGTACAGGTTCATTCCTGCCTCCAGCAGCTCCTGGGGAATCAGGGGAAAATGAACTGTGTGTAAATAATACCCACATGGGGCAGGTGGTCCTGGGGGCTATAAGAGAGGGGCCGAGTGCTCAGAGATACACACGGGGGAAGGGCTTTAACTATCTCTCAGGGTCTGCAGAAGGCTTCCTGGACGAGGTGTCACCAGAGGTAGGACTCGGGGGGCTCTGATGGGCAGATAGAGGAGGAATGGTGTCCCAGGTAGGAGAAACAGCATGAGCAAGGGCCCCGAGGCTGGAAAGCTCATGGCATGTTGAGGATCCTCAGGAGGACTTCTCAGGCCACCTGGTTACACAGGCAGATTCCCGGGCCCCCAGACCCACTGCCTTTGAATCTCTAAGTGGGGCCCAGGAATAGGACCATCAAGCCACCAGGTAATTCTCTGGCTCTCCAAAGTTTGAGATCCACTAGTCTGGCTGCTGGGTGTATAGAGGAGGGGATGAAGATGTACGATGGCAAGTTGGGTCTAAGTTGTTAGGGCGTTGATGCTCACCTAGGAGTTTGGACTTTATCACCCTGGCAGGAGGGAGCTTTCAAGGGAGGGACGCTCCTGGACCTGTGCTTGGGAATGTCCCCAAGAGCAATGAGGGTGATGGACCCACGGAGTGAGGGGTCCTAGGGGTGAGGACCTTGCTCAGAGGGGGCCTGGACCGTAGAAGTGATGTGAGGGAAAGGGTCAGGGCTCTGGGGGACAGCAGGGACAGGACTTGGGCCGCAGGGGAGAGCCCTGTGATGGTCACCATGGAATTGTGTGCAGAGTGTGAGCAAATGTGGGAGAATTGGGTGCTTGTCATCAGTGGAGGAGGAGGGGGGAAGGGAGAGGAAGAGGGGGAGGGGAGGGAGAGGAGGAAGGGGAGGAAGAGAGGGAGCCAGGGGTCGGTCGTCTGGGTTTGAACGCCACATCCTCTCCTTCTACCCACGTGACCTGGGCACCATGCTTTAACCTCACCAGGGACCAGATTCCTGTCTGCAAGATGGGGACAGGATGGCCGTCTCCCAGGAAGCCCACAGAGCAGAACACGTGCACAAAGATCCCGTCTGTGCCTGGTTTCGGGGAGGCCCAGAAGCTTCCCTGGGAGCACATGCATTAGTGTTTCGGGTGGGACTTTTCTGGTCGTCCCAAGAATTTGGCTGAAACCACAAAGCTGAGGATGAGAGGTGATGAGAGCCCTGCATTCGTGAGAGGTGTGGCCCTCCCGGTCCTGTCCGATGGAATGGCTAGAACTGTCCCCAGCTCTCACCGCTGTCACCCATCTGCAGCCTGAATGAGACTGGGAAAGGGGCTGATGCCCGAGGGTTGTCACTTAGTGGGCAGCATGACAGTGCAGGTGAGTCTTCTCTGGCCAATCCAAAGTCAGGAGGGGGGCCCCAGTGAAACTGCTCAGAGACTGGGGTGCCCACAGGGAGCAAGGAGTGCCAGGCACTGCAGCGTGGAACGCAGGCCAGGGCTGCTGTGGGCCCCGAATGCGGCAGGAGAGGTCTTGGGAGCTTGGCTGTGATTCCCTGGACCTGGGGGCCATGCGTGGATGTAGTGACTGGTACCCGCTTCTCTCCTTGTGAATTCGGGGGGCTGGGGACTGGCTGGAGCCACTCCAGGGCAGAATGAAGAGCGAGGGCAGTCGGGCCATCTGCCGGCCCCCGCAGGTATGGGTAAGCCTGGCAGGAGAGACTCCTAATTTTCCCACAGGGTCAAGTCACTGCCCCCTCGGTCCTCTTAGTGTCAGAACCCCCTGAGGCTTAGCTGAGTGCAGGGCCAGCCAGCTGGAGGCCATTTCCTTAGCTCTCCTGTGGCAGGTGTGGCCGTGGGATTGAGTTGTGGTCCACGGGGTGTGGGAGGAAGGGATGCATGCTGCTGTCAGCCACATCCTGCCCTCGAGGGCATTTTCCTGCCCTCGATCCTTCTCCCAGTTGGGCTAGATCACGAGCCAGCAGGGACAAAGGAGAGGATGCTGATGGCATTGGTCATGGGAGAGCAACATACAGGAGGAACCGAGCTCCTCAGACAGCCCCTGGCCTGCCGTGGACCCCCCTCAAACTCCAGGCTGCCAGGAAAGAGAGAGATGAACTTCCATCTTGTGCGCCATTGTGCTGGGGCCTCTTTGTTACACAGCTTTGTCCATATCCTAACTGGTCTACCCTTTCAATAGACCCGTTATGTTCCAGCCTCTCATTAGGGAGATAGCCCCCCACTGCCCTGCCCACAACACAGAGCCAGGAAGTGCCAAGGACACGCCACACCCTCTGTGAGGTCTCAAGGGTGGCCCCTTTCTCTAAATGCTTGCCCCTCTTCCCCACCTCCCTGTAAGCCTCCTGAGGTCAGACTGTGGCCTAACACTGTGGCCTCCAAAGAAACCTTTGCTGCCTGTCAGGAAAGAAACCCTCTCTGGCCTTCAGCTTTGCTCGTCATGTCCTTAGGGGGACATAAAGCGGCAGGAGAGTCAGAGAGAAATGGCCACCCTCTGCCATCCACTTCTCTTGTCACGAGTGATAGCAGGGCAGGTGGGGTGGGCTGGGCAGAAATACACGCAGGAATGGCTACTATTTGACGTATGTGGAGCATCCTCTTGGCTGGTGGATTGTTCTGGAATCTGCTTTTGGCAAAAGCCTTCTGCTTGCAGGAGTGCTCAAACCGAGGTGGGCTGGCTTGTCTATTCCTGGAACTGGTGTGGACTGGGGCAGTTGAGATGTTTCCCTGATGCCCTGAGGTCTTGGGCCTGAGTGAGCCATCTCCCGCTGCTCAGGTGGTCCTGTCGATGGGCAGCCGGGCAGACGGTCCTACCATAGCCAACAGCACGTTCGTTCCTCCAGATGCCCACGGAAGCCATCTTTCCGGGCTGTTTTCAGGCCTCCCAAAGTACCTGGCGAGTGCTCACCACAGCGGTGCGGACAGCTGTCTGATTGTGGTCTGAGCAGCTCCTGAGTATGTATGTGTCAGCCCACTTCTTCCCCGTAGACTGGCCGGGGGCCAGTGGGGAGGGGAAGAGAACCCTCCAGATAGAGTCTGGCCTGGCTGTCCATCATCAGCTCCCAGCACTTTGCAGAAAGAACATGCTCTGGAAGAGTAACAGATACCTGAAAATAAGAAGTCAGGATGGAGGGAAAATTGGCATTAAATAAGGAAGGTGAATCTGGGGAAAAGGTTGGGGTTTGAAACACATATGCTGCCCATGACGTCCTCCAAGGTCGTAACGGCTGAGTTGCAAATTCCTGGTGGCCAAAGCAAGCAGGGAAAGGAAAGTTTTTGCGTTTATATGGTCCTTGGAGGAAACACTCTGCTCCTTAGGGACAATAAATGTGTTCTTTTTTTTTTTTTAATTTTTTTTATTGTTATGTTAATCCCCATACATTACATCATTAGTTTTAGATATAGTGTTCCATGATTCATTGTTTGTGCATAACACCCAGTGCTCCATGCAGAACGTGCCCTCCTCAATACCCATCACCAGGCTAACCCACCCTCCCAACCCCCTCCCCTCTAGAACCCTCAGTTTGTTTTTCAGAGTCCATCGTCTCTCATGGTTCTTCTCCCCCTCCGATTTCCCCCCCTTCATTCTTCCCCTCCTGCTACATTCTTCTTCTTTTTTCTTTCTTAACATATATTGCATTATTTGTTTCAGAGGTACAGATTTGAGATTCAACAGTCTTGCACAATTCACAGCGCTTACCAGAACACATACCCTCCCCAGTGTCCATCACCCAGTCACCCCATCCCTCCCACCCCACCCCCCACTCCAGCAACCCTCAGTTTGTTTCCTGAGATTAAGAATTCCTCATATCAGTGAGGTCATATGATACATGTCTTTCTCTGTTTGACTTACGGGACAATAAATGTGTTCTTAACCCGTATTTGTAAAGTAAATTTGTCACGAGGGCCTTCACCTCAAAATTATTGGGAGATACATTAACAATGTTTGTTCTTCCAATCCATGAGCATGGAATGTTTTTCCATCTCTTTGTGTCTTTCTCAATTTCTTTCATAAGTGTTCTAGAGTTTTCAGAGTACGGATCCTTTACCTCTTTGGTTAGGTTTATTCCTAGGTATCTTACGGTTTTGGGTGCAATTGTAAATGGGATGGATTCCTTGATTTCTCTTTCTTCTGCCCTATTGTTAGTGTATAGAAATGCGAGTGATTTCTGTGCATTGATTTTATATCCTATGACTTTGCTGAATTCCTGTATCAGTTCTACCAATTTTTTGTTGGAGTCCTTCGGGTTTTCTACATAGAGTATCATGTCATCTGCAATGAGTGAAAGTTTGACTTCTTTGCCGATCTGAATGCCTTTTATTTATTTTTGCTGTTTGATTGCTGAGGCTAGAACTTCTAGTACTGTGTTGAACAACAGTGGTGAGAGTGGGCATCCCTGTCATGTTCCTGATGTTAGGGGAAATGCTCTCAGTTTTTTCCTGTTGAGGATGATATTCGTTGTGGGTCCTTTACGGTATTGAGGTATGGGCCCTCTATCCCTACATGGTGGAGAGTTTTATCAAGAAAGGATGCTATATTTTGTCAAATGCTTTTCCTGCATCTATTGAGAGGATCATATGGTTCTTATCCTTTCTTTTATTAATGTGGTGTATCATGTTGAATCACCCCTGCAGCCCAGGAATAAATCCCACTTGGTTGTGGTGAATAATCCTTTTTTTTTTTTTAGACAAACTAGAATTTATTTTATTTTTTTAAAGATTTTATTTATTTATTTGAGAGGGAGGGAGAGAGAGTGAGAAAGAGAGCCCAAGCGAGCACAGGAGCAGGGGGAGGGGCAGAGGGAGAAGCAGGCTTGCCATTGAGCAGGGATCCCGATGCGAGACTTGATCCTAGGACCCAGAGATCTTGAGCCAAAGGCAGACACTTAACTGACTGAGCCACCCAGGCACCCCGTGAATAATTCTTTTACTGTACCGTTGGGTCCTATTAGCTAGTATCTTGTTGAGAATTTGTGCATCCATGTTCATCAGGGATATTGGTCTGTAATTCTCCTTTTTAGTGGGGTCTTTGTCTGGTTTTGGGATCAAGGTAATGCTGGCCTCATAGAATGGGTTTGGAAGCTTTCCTCCCATTTCTATTTTTTGGAACAGTTTCAGAAGAATATGTATTAGTTCTTCTTTAAATGTTTGGTAGAATTCCCCTGGGAAGCCACCCAGCCCTGGACTCTTGTTTGTTGGGAGAGTTTTGATTACTGATTCAATTTCTTTGCTGGCTATGGGTCTGTTCAGGTTTTCTATTTTTTCCTGGTTCAGTTTTGGTAGTTTATATGTTTCTAGGAATTTATCCATTTCTTCCAGGTTGCCTAATTTGTTGGCATATAATTGTTCATAATATTCTCTTATAATTGTTTGTATTTGCAATGACATGAGTGGAGCTAGAGGGTATTATGCTAAGTGAAATAAGTCGGTTAGAGAAAGACAAATACCATATGATTTCACTCAGCTGTGGAATTTAAGAAACAAAATGGATGAACATAGGGGAAAGGATGGAAAAATAAAATAAGATAAAAACAGAGAGGGAGGCAAACCATAAGAGACTCTTAACTCTTGGAAACAAACTGAGGGTTGCTGGAGGGGAAGGGGGTGGGGGGATGGGGTGACTGGGTGACGGGTATTAAGGAGGGCATGTGATGTAATGAGTACTGGGTGTTATATGCAACTGATGAATCACTGAACTCTATCTCTGAAACTAATAATACACTATATGTTAATTGAATTTAAATTAAAAATTTAAAAAGTAAAAATATTATATGGAGATAGTTATTGTATTAGCCAGCATTCTTCAGAAAAACAATCAATATGATGTGTGTTTACATAGAAAGCTATTTATTATAAGGAATTGGCTCACACAATTATGGAGGTTGGCAAGTCCAAAATTTCTGGAGTGGGCTGGCAGGCTGGAGACCCAAGAGTGCTTATTTTCTAGTTTAAGCTGGAGAGCAGTCTGCCATACAACCAGGAAGAGCTCACGTTGCAGAAAAGTCCAAGGGCAGTCTGCTGGAAAATTCTCTTTGTGTTCTTTTCAGGCCTTCAACTCATGGGACAAGGCCCACCACAGAGGGAGAGCAATCTGCTTTCCTCAGTCTACCAGGTCAAATGTTAACCCCACCCAAAAACACCCTCATAGGAACATCCAAATAATGTTTGACCAGATATTTGGGCATCCTGTGGCCCAGCCAAGTCAACACATAAAATTAACCTTCACAGTGATGGCTGGTGTTGTCCCCCATCTTCACAGCAAATACAGTCACACCCTGACTGGGTAGGTCCCCCAAACGCAACTCAAGAAGGCACTTGGTGGGGGGAGTAGCCATGGTTCTCATGGAGGAGAGACGAGCCCACTGCCCCTTTCTGCCACAGCCCTGTCTCCAGGGCTGGAGTGCATTTCGGGGGGCCTGAGATTCTCTGGCCACAGTGTTGACCACACAGCCATGCACCATGCTCATTGGTTTATTTATCTTTTCACGGGGTAGGGGGTCAGGTTTGGAAAAAAAGAAAATGAAGGCGCCAGATGCATGAGGACCCATCAGGAAGAGTGACTTCAGGGCCACAGCCTCGGGCAAACGCCAGTGGGCGAACTTCAGCTTCACTGATCCACCAACAAGTAGCTTCTCACTCGCAACAGCAAAGGAGACAACGCAAAAGGAGGATGGGGACAATATCCACCCCAATTTGGGAAGGAGGGAAGAGAAGAAACAGCTAAGGAGAAGTGGCAAGTTGCTTCATCTTAGAGCACTTACGTTGTGGGGACTCGCAGCCTCTCCACAGCCGGATACCCTCGCCGTCGCCTCCAGCAGTGAGCGGGGGCCCTGCTGGGGCTGGAGGGACACAGGCCAGAGGGACACGGGCAGGAGGCCGTGCTGCTAGATTGAGGGAGTACCGGCCATCCAGCAGAGACCAAACCGTGCCAGGACACACCTGGCGGGAGCTCGGAGCTGATAGAGAAGGGTGGACTACCTCAGTTTCCCCCTCCTCCCACCCTCCACTCTTCCAACCCGGACCTCCCGTGGACCAGAGCAGCCTGAAGGCTGAGGGCAAAGGCCTCCAGGACATGTCATTGCCTGCTGAGAAGAACCTTCCCTGACCCCAAAACTGTGTCCCCTCACCTCCACCCACCCGGCCTGGCTCAGCACCTTATCCCCTGCTTATCTGCTTTTATTTTTCGTCTTAGAACTTAGTACCAGCTGATGTGGCTTTGTGTATCTGTTTATTGGATTGCTTGGTTCTACTTTTTATTTATTGGATTCTCTAGAATGCAAGCCCAGAAGGGCAGGGATTCTGTCTGCCGTGTCCACATGGGAACAGTGCCTGGCAATCCCTAAGTGCTTCACCCCCATTTCTGGGTGAAGTACCAGTACTTCTCCTGAGTCTTCTCTGGCTACATGTCCCCAGTTCCCGCAGCCATCCCCTGGGGCTGAGTTTCTGGCTGGACTCTGGGCGAGGCTGGACTGATGGCGGGGACAGTCCTGAGGTCACAGGGCAGCCTGCTCCTATCCAGCTAGCCATGCAGCTTCCATCAGCAGACACGGCTTCGCCTCGGCTCCCTGGCTGCTTTCCAAGTTCTCAGGTCGGTCCTACGTGCAGCGCGTCAAGTGCCAGGCTCTAGGCCACTTACTGGTGAGGAGGATGTGCATTGCCCTTGGGGGTTAATGAGGCATCGCAAGATGTGCTGGATGGAGGCACAGCGTTTCCATCAGAGCCAAAGCTGACTGAATGACCCAGACGGGCCAGTCACCTTTCTAAGAACATTCCACGCATCCTTCACTTGACTCTTCACAAACCTTCTATGGGCAGGCTCTGTTATCATCCCAGCTACCAAGTGGGCATCTGCGTTGTGGGCATGGGCATGGGTTGTGTTGAGCTGAGCCCCTCACCCCCAGGCATGCTGTCCTCTGGGCACAGTGAGGCAGAGAGGGAAGATGTCACAGCAGAGAGCTGACACCCTGGAGGGACACAGGAAGGGTGGGGAATTCTGGCCTGGTGACATCTGAACTCAGCCTTAGAGGTTGTAGAGGATGTTTGTTGTGGGAGAGTGTGTGCGTGTGTGTGTGGGGGGTACTTTCCAAGGGAAGCAGGGCTGAGGAGGTGGGGAACAGGGAGGGTGGGTTTGCAGAGCCGGGTCACTGGAAGGGAATGCCCTATCGCTGGATCCCGCCTGCTCTGGGAGAAATGAGCTCTTGCTTGCAAAGAAACATCTGTCTGGAGAGCTGTGTGCCTAGATGTTTTTACGCATGCCATATGTAACATGGGGGAGCCCCACTCCACAGTCCCTGCATGTTTATTGCAAAATAACATTGTCCTAAGAATAACAGGAAAAATATCACCCACATCCCCACTACCTTAACAAATCAACTGTACATGTTTCGTGTTTTCCTCCAGACCATAGGCCTGTGCAGACATGACTTGGAAACCACAGTCCAAGAACAGTCTTGTTTGTTCATTGATTTGTTCAGTAAAAGTTTGCTAACTACTTACCTACTCTGAATGAGGGACTGTGCTCTGAAAAATAATGGTTTGGATTTTCCTGGGTTTCTCTACCCATGAGAGGCTCCCTTATTAATGAGGGTATGTTAACTGTTGTAACCATCAGTCCCCAGTGACAGTGGCCTAATCCAGTCAACGTGTATTTCTTGTCCATGACTGTGTGGTGCATGCAGGTGGGGTTGGGGCTCTGCTCCATGCAGTCATGCAGGGACCCAGGCCTCTCCATGCCAGAGGTTCTGCCATTCCTCAGAGCCTTGGGGCCCTCCGTTTGGTGCTCTGCATTGGGCTGGCAGAGGAGGATGAACAGAAGGAAAGAGCAGGGTGGGTTGCGCAGGCCTGGGGGTGGTGTACATCGTTTCCAGCTCATTCCATCGAGTGGGGCTCTGTCATGTACCTGTGTCTACCTGTGAGGAGGGCTGGATGGTGCATGCAGCTGGGTGCCCAAGAGAGAGAGGAAACGGGTTTGGTGACCATCTGGCCAATGTCTGCCACGATCCTCAACAACACATTATTTGGTTCTGAAAAATGGAGTAAGAAGCACAAACCAAATTGTGGAAGGAAAAGGTGATATTGTCACCACAGTTGAAGGTGTTTGGGAAAACGTGAGCTACAGAGGCAGGCTGAGGAGAATCTCTGGGTCAAAGCCTGGATTTTGGAGGATCCTGCTCTTCCCCACGGCCACCAGTATGACTCAGCTTTCTTGAGTCATTCTGCTCAACCAGAGCTTCACCTGCCCATTTTCTGCGCACCTTGCTGAAGTGGTTGCTCTTCTTGCCTTTTCATCCTCTGCCTCCTTGTGGGTTTATGTCTTTCAAGTCCCTTTGCTGTAGCTTTGGTCAGGCACTGGGAAGGAATTAATGCAGACAACAGTGGTCAGTAACGGCCTTCAGGACCCCATTTTGCTTCTCCCATTTAACATTATCTTCCGGTGTCATTACATGGTCTTCACGATGATCATTTTCATGGTGACATAACAAACACACTTTACAAAAGTGTGTTCCATGGAATGTGGGTAGGTCTGCCAAGAAAGAAAGAAAGGTGCTCTGAGCGGAAATTAGTTTGGGATGTTTGGGATTTACAAGGGTAACTGCAATCAATTCCAAGGACTATAATTCCAACTATAATCAATTGCAAGGTCTGGGCACAGTCAAAGACCTACATCCCATCAGGCCATAGTGCTTCCAAAGAGATTCAGGCCTTACCTTCGTTTCCCGCAGAGCAGTAACAAGGATCCTATTTGGGCCCCACAGGTGACCGTTCCCAGGGCTCCTGGCCCCAGGCTGGGTTAGATGACTCCCCATGGACCCCCACAGTCCCCTGCCACTGGTCACATCACCTGTTGTCATGTGTTGCATTTGCCTGCTTGAGTCTTTCTCTAGCCTGTGAGCTATCTGTGGGCTGCAATGGAGGCTTGTTGACTGTTAAAATCCTATTGTTTGGCACGAGTCTGGGGCAGAAAAGGCATTTAATCTGTTGGAAGAAAAGGAGGGAGGGAGGAAGGGAGGGAAGGAGAGAAAGAGGGAAGGAAGGAAGGAGGGAAAGAGGGAAGGAGGGAGAGAAGAAGGAAGGAGGGAGAAAAGGAAGGAAGGAAGGAAGGAAGGAAGGAAGGAAGGAAGGAAGGAAGGAAGAAAAGGAGGAAGGAGGGAAGGGAGGAAGGAGGGAGGGAGGGAGGCCAGCCGCCCAGGCACTGTGTGAGTGGAGCATGGCCCTCCGGGCCACCTGTGCACACAGACACACGATCCCGTGGGAGCTGGTGCCCAGCACTGCTGTGTATAAACAGAGTCTGCCCCCTCTGGTGTGGCCCCATCTTCTGACACTGGCCTTCGCCTCCCCGAGGAAACCCAAGATCCAGACTGGGACAAGGGTTGGCAGATGTCTGTGAAAAGGACCGTCTGCCTTTGCAGATAAGAGTTCCCCAGACAATGGGATGGCCTCGGCCGGGAATTCCCACTGGGCTCTAGTCGGGAGACTCCGACAGACCTAGGTCACAGCTCCCCTGCCCCTCAGGGCCGTCTCTGTGGGCCTGGGGCTCCCACTTTCCTGAGCACCCCTTGGCAGCAACTCCCCTCCCACTCGAACCCACAGCCATGTCGTAGGGCTTCTCAGAACAAGAGGTTTTCTCAGAAGGCCCTGAGTTGGGAGTGTTGGTTTTGTTGACTTGGCCTGAGCCATCTTGTCTTGGATCGTTGGGGTCTGTTCAGCTGAGGCCTGGAGACCTTGGTGTGTGGGGGGCACACAGTGATGATGGGTAAGTGATTAGGGCTCTCCCTCATTGGGAGTTAATCACACTCCAGCTTGGGGCTCAGGGATGGACAGCTCCGTGTGGTTGTTCCCTCTAGTTCCCCCAGTGGCCCCAGGGGAGCTGAGGAGGCCAACAGCGTGCCAAAGTCCCCTTGTGGACCCGGGTGTGACTCCCAGCTCTGAGCCATGACCCTTCCTCTTTACTGCACATGCTTTGCAGGGTGGAAGCCGTGTGCATGTGTGTGAAGGAAGAGGGAGCAGAGGGTGCGATGGCCAAGGTGCCTTAAGGAAAGCCCACACCCTAACCCCACTTGCATTTAGGTCATTGGGAACCCATTCTGTGGGAACCCACCCTCCCTCCTGGGGAAGCAAGAGTGACAGAAAGAGTCCAGGAATTTCTGTCCTGTTCTCTTCTCAGTTCTGTCCTGTAATCGGCCTCGACTTCCCCATGAGGCTTCCAGTCCGAGAATCAGACCACCAACGAGGCTGGGCCAGATCTGGTGTTCTCCCTTGGTGTGGTCCTTACAGGGCCTTAACTCCAAGTCTTGGCTCAGGGCTGATTCTTTCACAGAGGACGTTTTCACAAGGGCCCTTATCTGTGCCCTTCCTGGCTGTGTGCCCTTCCCTCTCTTTCTCCAGCCTCAGGCTCTGGGCCAGACTCACACGTTACTCAGATGGGAAGTGCATCCTTTCTTCTCCGGATGTGATTGTCACCCAACTGTTTCCCCAGACTCCCCCCACCACAGCAAAAGACCATGAAGTTCACAGTCAGAGGCACACGCACACGCATGATAGATCAGAGGCACATGCACACGCATGATAGGAAGGCACTTGTGCCGATTTAACAAGCGAGGGGCAAATGAGGGGTCAGGTGTCCCCAGTACCGTCTCTGTATCAGTCAGCTATGGCCCGGTAATGCTGTGTAACAAGCCACTCTCAAACTCCGGGCACACCGTCAGGATGTATTTCTTGCTGGACTGCCTGGTCCACAGGGCAGGTCTGTGGACTGGTCAGGGTTTGGCCGATCCACAGTGGGCTTGGCTGGGCTTGGCTGGGCTTGGCTGGGCCAGGACATGCCCCACGTGTCGATTCTTCCGGGGACCAGCAGGGCCCCGTGGGCGCAATCTTCTTGCAGCCCTGCAGAAGTGCAGGCAATAAACCCACCCACAAAAGCGTCTTCCAAGCCCTTGCTTGCCTGTGTCACCTGGCATTCTCCTGTTCAAAGTGAGTCAGGTGGCCAAGTCCCCATCAGTGGGCGGGGGATATATCTGCCCCGGGTGTGTGTAGGGGGGACTGCAGTCACGGGCACAGGGTGGAGTTAAGGACCCTCACTGCGGTCTACCACGGCCCCTTTCTAAGAGCTTGGAGCTGAACTCTGCCCCGAGGGAGGGGTCTTGCCAGAGTGGACAGGATTGGGACTTTGGATGCCAAAAACGGTGGGTTTGGGTTCCCGGCCTGTCGGGTCACTTACAAACTGCAGGATGGCGGGCAAAGCTTGTTTGAGCCCCGGTTTCCTCGAGTGTAGAATGGGAGGTGGTATTCGTCCGCACCCGTGCTTGCGGCCAGAGCTGAGTGAGCTGGGCAGGCTGAAGCACCCGCCACATGCCACTGTGACTGTCACCGCCGGATCCCCACGTAGGGTGCGGCTTCCGCAGTGAAGCCCTCGGGACATTATCGCCCAGGGGGAGTGCGGGCCCCTGAACTCCCTGTTCAATACGGCGGAGAAGACACACGGCGGCAGCGGTTTCAGATCGGTTCTGATTTCAGAGCATGCTCCCCCAACATCCTCGGGCCTTGAGCACAGGCTGGTCCAAGGGGTGGGGGCAATGACATCCTCACTTTCCTTCTCCCCCGCAGGGAGGCTCCCTGTGACCCGACAGAGCCACCGCCTACCGCCTTGTCGACGTCCCGCGCGGAGCCGAGGAAGGAAAGCCCGCTTCCTGGGACCCCCCCACTCGAAGCTCAGTTTGTGCTTCTCTGTGACCCGGAGGTAGCTGGGATAACATGGACACGTCCACCCAGGTCTCCGTTCCAGAGTCGCTTTGTCTCTTTGGGGGAGGTGACCGTCCCTTTGAAAATATGGTGGAAGTTATTGGACCTTCACCCCCTCACAAAACACATGGACATGTCATTTTTGGGTACAGTTTCAAGCAGCTCGAAGACCATTTATACACGAGAAGTGAAGAGCCCTGTCCAGGGACACATCATAGGACAGGAGCCACTTGAGCTCCCATCAGATAAGGCCAAGGGATTCCAGCTTCATAATGGATACTGCCAGTAATGGATTATAATCCTATCATGAGAATGTGAATCCCCGAGTCCACACTGATAATGAATCAGTAGATGGATCGATGAACAAACAGTGGAGAAGAGAGAGCTCTTGACAGTGGATCACCAGGTAACAAATGTGGGCGGAACGACAGGCTCGGAAAATTTCAACTGTGCCACCGTGAGGGCAGCAAGTGAGGTAGGCAAGAGTAGGGTCATACTCATGGATGGATGTGAAAGTCTCATGAAGAACGTGTTCTTTAGAGTATCCCAAGGTATCTTTCCACGGGCGACATTACATTCTAAGCAATCCGTGTCAACAGCTCCATCGCTGGGACCGACTGGGTGACGGCGTGCGCCTCCCGACGGCACGCACCAAGGACACGGCCTCAGTTCCACAGCTGCGCTAAAGATGCCAGCATCACAAAGACAAAGGAAGAACTGAAGAGCCGTCCAGAATCATGGAGACTCAAAAAGGCATAGGGCTACACGCAGCAATCGAACTTATTTTGAAATGAAATGCTATGAGGAACGTGACGGGGACAACTGGAAAAACCTGAGTAAGGTCATGCATTAGATGATAGTGTTTCAATGGTCAATTTTCAGAACTCATTAATTGTGCTGCAGTAAACCTCATTAAAAACCCTATTCATTCCTAAAAATAATAGTTGTACTTTGGCGATGTGAAAAAACATCCTTGTTATTAAGACATATGCGCCGGAATACTTAAGGACTGCTGTGGACTGAACTGTGCCCTGGCCCCCCCTCCCCAATTCACATGCGAAGCCGCAGGGCCCAGTGTGCTCACATGGGCGTGAGGAAGTAGTTAAGGTAGGATGCAGTCAGGAGAGCGAGCCCGATCCATGGGCCACACGAGCGCTCTCTCTTCCTCCGCTAACTGAGGACCAGCGGGATGTCGGCGCCCACAGCCAGCAAGCGGGCCCTCCCCTGAAGCCGAACCTCCAGCACCCTGATCTCAGCCTTCCCGGCTCCAGAGCCGTGGGGCTAAACTTTGGATATTTAAGCCTCCTTGTCTATGCTGTTTTGTTATGGTGCCCGAGTCAGCCAGCCAGGCACAGAGAGGCGGGTTGTCGACAACTTAGTGGTTCGGAAAAAAGGATACGAGGATATATAAAGAAAGATGGAGTGAGAAAGCAAACTGGAAAAACGAACGTTGACATTTGGTGAGTCGAGGTGAAGGGCATATGGGTGTCATTTGCATTATTGGTGCAGACTTTCTGTACATTTGAGATTATTTCAAAATATACAGTTAAACCAACAAAGAGACTCCTGCTGTGTACAAAAACAAAAGAAGAAAAAAAGCCAAACCGTGCTCGGCGGACTCGGGATTGACTCGCCTGGCGCTGAATCGCTGAGTGCATCTGCGGGTAATCCGGGGCGGTGGGGGGACCTGTGGCGGTGGGCGTGTGCCCAAGAAACCTTGACAGAATGGAGAGGAAACAATAACAGGTTGAATTCTAGAATTCGTGAGCATCCTGGGACCGAGCTCTCCTGAATGTGGGGGATGGGTGCAAACTGTTCCCAAAGTGTGTTCCTGGGATCCCTATCCTGAGAGAGTCTCTATCCAGAAGGGTTCCCTGGGCAGGCACATTTGAGAAAGGCAGCGATATTGGCACAGTATTTTATGAAAGCATATTTATTTAAGGCCTCTGAGGAGTTGTCCTCAGGAACACAGTGTAACGTCATATAATGAGGTGGAGAGCTTCTTTAGAATCCCTCATGAGAGAAGTAGCTGGAAGATGAGATGCCTCGGCTTCCCGGGGACCGTGCTGGAGGCACAGACCCTCCAGGACCTCCATCCATCCCTCCTGGCACCAGTGGCAAGGCCATTTCCAGGACGGGAGCGGGGAGAATATGATCCACGTGTCTGTAAGGGTGCCCAGAAGGTTACGTGAGCAGGTGTTTGGGACGCACCGGGAATGCCAGGCATGCCTGCTGAGCCAGGACTCAGGGGTCCTGGGGGCTGGGTTAGGATCGAGCCCTTCCCTGCTCCTTCTCTGCCCTGGGGGCCCTGGCGACATCGGGCTTGACTGAGCCACGTTCCTCATCCACCACGCCTGATTCCTCACGGCCCCTCCAAATACTTGGGGCTCTGCCCTGGCCACCCCACCAGGCCCCACCCTTGCCTCCTCTTCCGACGAATCCCGGATGCACAGTCTGAAGGGGTTCTGCTAGGCTGCCCAGCGGCTCTGCACAGCGGTGCAGGGGCCCTGCTGTGCCCAGAGCCACACGTCAGTAACCCAAAGAATCCACGTGGTTGAAAGCATTCTGGGATCCTTTCCCCTTTTTTTCATGAGCTCCTGTTACATAGACACCCAAAAGAGGTAGTGCCAATAGGGTGCATCCAAAGCTCTCGGCTCGTGCTTCTTAAAATTTGTGAAAACCCCACCACGCTTTTCAGTCTGTTTAGCAGCATGGCCGTAACGGGGACGGTTCCCTTTACCCAGCTGAGATCTCAGATTTCAAACCATGCGGCTCCTCGTTTGCTGCAGGTGAGTTTCCTTTAAACCCCTAGCAAGTGGATCCGGTCATCTCTGCCGCATTAATGAGGCCCGAGGGAGCTTGGATTTGGCTCAGCAGACGTCTTCCGTGCGTATCTCGCCACCCAGGCCGACAGCTGGTCTCCGAATGCATTATCAGCAGGCTCATTACAATATTACCGTCGGAGCCGGGGACACATCATGTCATTCATGATGTCCTGCAACATTTCAATCTTGGTTAGTTCCGTGATTTCATTTCAAATCTCTGCATTTTTGCAGGAATCAGCTGGTGAACTCATATGCCAAAACATGTCCTCCCTTTTATCTTTGACGCCGGTATCCGGGATCTCCCCCAAATTGCCTTTATTCATAGCTGAAGCAGACCATTTCCCCCTCTTAACAGTAAATAGTGTTTGCTAAGAAATGAGATATTTTCGACCATGAATTTCAGCCATTTTCCATTTTCCTCGACCTAATTGAGTGAGCAGATGCTTTAGTCTGCAACAAAGTGGAAACTCGCCCCGCAGTCGGGGGGCTGCCAAGTGCATTTTGCTCCTTTAATGTTTTCTGATCGTTTCCAGAGCTGCTTTTGTCATGAGGAGCCCCATGCGTGGTGGGCGACTCTTCCTGATAACTGAGTTTTTGTTCCTGGGATGATGAGCAGCCATGACAGGAAGGGGTATGATTCCAATTGTTGGGAACTTGAAAGAAGAGTCCCTTCTAACGTCACCACCTGCCCATGCTTCTGCCCTGGGAGGGAAAATGGTACAGCCGTGGTCCACCACTTATTTTCTCAGATTTCAAACCATGTGCTGGATTCCCACCGAAAATGGTATCATTCTCTGAATCTGTGTTGACCCCAGATGTACCCCGATTAATTATTGATGATAAGGAGACCCACGGCTGTTCTTCCCCCCGGCTCTGGGGCCGGCTGCACTCGGCAGGAAGGCTTGGAGCATTCTTGGCGGGGGAGTAGGTGGAGACCCGGGGGCTTGAGCTGGGATCACTGGAGGGTCACGGCCGGCTGTGTTTTACCCAATGTCACGGCTTTACTTTTGTTTCAAGTTCTCTCTCAATGAAGAATTGGCTATTTTTACACTGCCGTGGAAAAAGAGAGCCTTGACCCAAGTTCTGTAATTTACAGGACTGATGTAAAGGGGTTGTGATGGTTTTATCACATTACCGACAATTTGGGGGGTAAGCGGGGAAGAGGTTTCCTCTGGAGAGTGGGGGCATACGGTGTTCTGGTCCCTCATCGCCTCTGAGCTGATGGGCTGGGAGTTTGAGGGGGTGACAGGGCGAGGGCAGCCCGAGGGGGTCCTAGAGGGCCAGGACTTTGTTGTGCCAGCAACAGGAAGCCACGGAAAAGTGACTTGAGGGGGCTTGCAGGCTTAGGCTGTCAGGGGCATCAGGGGTCTTGGGCCGGCCGAAGGGGAGGTAAGAAATTTTCTGGCATTTCCATGGCCCACGGAAGGCATCCAGGGTTGACCCTGGGTTTTGGCACCAGGCTGGGTGGGAAGTCGGAGGGGGGGCGGTTGCCACACATTTGTCCCCACCTGGGCTGACCCCTCAGGCGATCTGGCCCAGGGTCCTTGAGAGGCTTGGCAAGGGGACCCGCAGTCACCTTGGGATCTTCTGGGTCTTAACATCACAGACTTTGTTCACCAGAAGGGACTCTGGGATCCAAGCCGCTTGAACCCACACCCAGAGTGTGGAGATCTTCCCACACGGGCGGGTTATCACAAGTGTGAACTCTGGGGCCCCCACTGTGCTCACATCGTCATGCATATTTATTTATATTTGCAAAAGTGAGATTTTTTTTAAAAAAAGGTTTATTTATCCGAGAGAGAGAGTGCACGCGAGCTGGGAGAGGGACAGAGGGAGAGAGGGAGAGAGAGAATCTCAAGCAGACTCCCCGCTGAGCGTGGATCCAGACACGGGCCTCGATCCCAGGACCCTGAGATCATGACCTGAGCCGAAATCAAGAGTTGGCCACTTAGCTGACTGAGCCCCCCAGGTGTCCCTGCAAAAGGGAGATATTTTAATGGCAGGTACAGCTGCTGTGCGTTCTCTCTCTGACTTGCCCTCGCTTTGGGGTCCAGGTGAGGGACGGGGGTGGGTTTGGGGGGCTGTGTTTGTGTGTTTGCAGTCACTTTCCCTAGACAGTGGCTCCAGGCTCGGGTTGGCTTCCCGGGATCCACCTGCACCCACTGGGGCGATCCCTTGTGATGTCAGCCCTTCTTACGGCCCCTGACCCCGGGTATGTGTGTCTGTGGGCAGGAGAAATGAAGTTGGACATTCATGGAGCCAGAAGCTCATCTCTGAAAAATGTGTCCTATCATCGTATCAGTCGTGTTGTGAGTGGGGGATTCAGTTCCTATCAAATCTAGTGAAAACGAAAAGTTTCTCCTTTAAGAATTTACTTGGTAATGCAGGGCATATGATGATAAATAGACCACCATATATGCATTTCGTCCTTTTTTTGGGGATGAGAGTCCTGGCAAAATAAAGCTCAGCCGGGTTCCTAGATTTGCAGGACACAACACACAAGTAGTTGAACACTTCTGTGTGAATAAAACACACCTGAAACATCTCGAGGTATCAGATCGCTTCTTAGAGCTCAAGGTGCCTCTTGTCCTGACAAAATCTGCTGCTTCCCAGTAGTGGGGGACGGGAGGTGCCCCGATGCAGCACAATGGCCTGAAGACACTGGGACACAGGGCTATCAATAACTTAATGCATCTCACAGAAGAGTAGGTGGGTGTTGGAACTATGTAGCTCAGTACAATGTAGCAACAAGTTGAAAAACACATTTGAACTAGCAGGGAAATGTAAATCAAAACCCATCGAGATGGGGCGCCTGGGTGGCTCAGTTGGTTAAGCGACTGCCTTCGGCTCAGGTCATGATCCTGGAGTCCCGGGATCGAGTCCCACATCAGGCTCCCTGCTCAGCAGGGAGTCTGCTTCTCCCTCTGACCCTCCTCCCTCTCATGCTCTCTGTCTCTCATTGTCTCTCTCGCAAATAAATAAAATCTTAAAAAAAAAAAAAAAAAAACCCATCGAGAAAACAGAGTGGCGCCTGGGTGGCTCAGTCGGTTAAGCATCTGCATTTGGCTCAGGTTATGATCCCAGGGTCCTGGGATCGAGCCCCGAGTCAGGCTGTCCACTCAGCGGGGAGTCTGCTTCTCCCTCTCCCCCAAATAATCAAAAGCAGGTCTTGAAGATATATTTGTACACCCATGTTCATGGTAGCATTATTCACAACAGCCAAGAGGAGGGAGCGACCTAAGTGTCCACTGATGGATGAATGGACGAGCAAAATGCAGTCCATTCATACGGTGGAATATTCTCCCGTCTTCAAAAGGAAGGACATTCTGACACCTGCCACAACATGCATGGACCTGGAGGACACGATGCTGAGTGAAATAAGCCAGACACAAAAGGACAAATACTGTGTGATTGTGGTGTTTATAGGAGGTACACGGAGTAGTCAGACTAGACAGAAGGTAGAATGATGGGGGGGCGACTGGGGGAAGGGACCGGGCAGCTGGTGTTTCAGTTTTACAAGATGAAAAGGCTCTGGAGGTGGATGGGGGTGGTGGAGGCGCAAGGTGAATGGATTTAGTACCACTGACCTGGACATGTGACCGTTGTTCAGAGAGTGGATTTTCTGTTCTGTGTATTTTACTGCAATAAAAAAGACCTAAAAAAAAAATCATTTGAATTCCTTTTGCACTTGCCTTAATTTCACAGCGTTTCTATTTTTTCAGAGTTATTGATTATTCAAAAATTAACAGTGACGGGAAGGACAGTCTTAGCTGAAGCCTAAAACAAGCTGACCGACAGCAGGCTGGCAGAAGGTCCAACATACCCAAACCCGTCTTCCTGCATCACAACAGAAACGAGAACTCTGAGAGTCAGAATCATGGAAGAAACAGACGAACTCCAATTCCCCATGCTACAGCGGGACCGAGTTATCTTTCGAATCTCTTTCTAGAAAAAATAATATGATCGCAAAAGGATGGTCGTGTTGAGGCGAGATGACCCCAAAATACAGGAAAACCGGGTCACAGACGTGGGCCAGGCAGCTCAGAAGGAAAAGCGTGCATACGCTTTGATGTTTTGCAATCTTTGTGAGCTTCGTAACATGTGAATCATGTGTTCTTTCCTCATCCTGATTCACGTCCTTGGGCAGATCTAGCTTTGTGTTTGCAATTTGGTATGAATTTTCTCCTGGGCATCTGACTCCACCCCTCTCCACCAGGTTGTTGCTTTACTGGACTGGGAGACTGATTCCACCCAAGTGGGCCCACCTCCTCCCATGGGATGGGGCGGCCACCCTCCTCTGCCCTCTGCATCCCCCCCAAACAGGTCTGCCCTTCCCCCATGCCCATCCTTGAAGTGCCGGGCATCGCCCTTTGCATGCACCCCCTCATTTAATCCCCCACATGAACCTCCTGGCTGGGATGATGCCACCTTAGTTGAAAGGTGAGGGATTTGAGGCAGGAGCCTTGAAATCACTTACCCAAGCTTCCCTGCTAATAAGTGGTGGAGCTGGGATTTGAACCCGGGGCTCTTGGGCCAGAGCCTCCATCGGCATGCCAGGCCTACAGTATTCCCCCTGCTTGTCACGAAGGATATTAGCAACCCCACCAGTAGGAACGGACACCATGTATTAATTCCCTCTTCTGTGCCTTGTGTCGGCCCACATTTCAGCCTCGCGGCCGCGCTGAAAACTAGTATCACTCCATTTTACAGGTGTGGAAATTGAGGCTCAGAGTGGTCAAGTAATGTGCTTAAGGCAGCATAACGTGGAGGGAGGAAGAGCTAGGTTTTGATCTCAGAACTACGGTCCCCTTTCTGGTGGCCCCAGGCTAACTCCGGGCCACGGCAGCGGCCCTCTGTGGCCACCGGCGCCCACGCCGACCTCCCTGAGCCCGCCGCGTTCCTAGCAGCTCCAGCCTTCCTGCGTCGTCCCCGCGACTGGGGGCCGGGCCAGTGTCGCGGATGTGGGGCCAGGAGCACGCGGCGCTGCTCTCAGGAGGGCCCCACGCTTGGCTTAACATTCTCTACGGTTTTGAACAAGGGACTCCACCACTTTCATTTTGCTCCGGGCCCCGCAAATGACCATGCCCCCCCGCCCAGCCACCTTCCTTGAATCTAGTTGTAAAGTGAATTACTACAATGCAGGAGGAACGAGAAGGTTCTGTATCTCCACTTGGGCAAATCCATTAGGATTAGCGGCCCCTCTGCAGCCCCTCCGAGGGGGTGACGTAAGCCTGTCTTTGGTGATTTGTGGAGTGACCGCATGATAAGGACTCTGGCCCATTTTAGTGACAGGGCATCCTTTCCCGGGGGCGCCCAGGAATTAATGGGCCTATCTCTCCATTTATCAAAGCCCTCTGGGGGATGAGGCAATGGGGCAGAGAGGCATTGTTGCCTCGCTGTCTCCCCGCCCGTGGGGGCCCGCTGCTCCTGCCGGCCCGCCTGGAGCCCCAGGAGGACCCACCCCTCCCAGCGTCCGAGCTGCATGGCCGGCCACCAGCTGGGCCTGCTGAGGCTCTCGCCCCGAAGTAGTGTGGGGATGCGAAGGACAAGATGGGGCTCAGGGAACACTCGAGAGTTCTGCCTGGCCACGTTCAGTCTGGGACGCTGGGGAAGACAGCATTTCCCAGAGAGGGAATCAGCCGTGCCACAAGCCCTCGTGGTGCAGGCGACACTGTCCCTTGGAGGGGGCGGCCCACCTGCCCTCCCCAGCAGAGAGCTTGGGCAGGCCGCGGAGCTCTCCCCGAGTGTATGGCTGAGGGAATCCCCGGCCTGGTTCAGAAAAGGTGATGTGGCTTCCACGTGGCTCTTGCTCTTGGCCTGGCCCTGGGAACCTGCCCTCCATGACGTGAGGAAGCCCAAGCCTGCCCGGAAGGGCCCCCTGGGATTCTGGCCCACAGCCCCGCAAGCTCCCAGCGGACACCAGCCTCGACGGCAGACAGGGGAGGGAAGGAGCTTCGGATGATTCTGCCCCCAACCTTTGAGCTGCTGGCTGAGGCCCTGGCGTCGTGGAGCAGAGAGCAGCTGTCCCCACGGTGCCTGCCGGAATCCCTGACCCACAGAAACCACGAGAAGTAATAAATGGAGATTGTTGTCCTGAGCAGGGAACATATTTGGCCTCTGTTGAATTGTGTCCCCCCAAAATATGTCCAAGTATGCACAGAAAAGGGTCTTTTTTTTTTTTTTTTTAAAGATTTTTATTTATTTATTTGACAGAGAGAGCGAGAGAGCACAAGCAGGGGGAACAGTAGAGGGAGAGGGAGAAGCAGGCTCCCGGCTGAGCAGGGAGCCTGATGTGGGGCTCGATCCCACGACCCTGGGATCATGACCTGAGCCGAAGGCAGACGCTTAACCATCTGAGCCACCCAGGCACCCCCAGAAAGGGGTCTTTACAGGTGTAATTAAGTGGAGGATCTTGAGATGAGATCATCCTTGATTCACTGGGTGGGCCCTGAATCTGGGGCCAAATGTCCTCGTCAGAAGAGGAGAGAACCCACACCGAGGGGAGGCAGAAGCTGGAGGGACAGAGCCATGAGCCAGGGGCACCTGGAGCCCCAGGAGCCGGAAGAGGCAGGAGGCCAGAGCTCCTCCCCCACAGCCTCTGGAGGGAGCATGGCCCTGCTGACACCTTGACTTCCGTCTCTGGTTCACAAATGTGAACAAAAATAACAACTGAAGTTGATATTTTATAGAAACTTTTTACTGGCGTCTTTTACAGAAAACTGGTTATGAAAACAGACAACAACGGGGCACTCTGGCTGAGCTGGGGGAGCCCAGGTTTCTTCCCATGGACACAGTGGCTGGAACTGTGTTCTTGGCTGAGTCTCAACCCTAACCAGCCATGGGACACTGGGAAGGTGAGAACATCCTTCTGTGTCTCAGTTTCTCCATCTGCGAAGAGAGAGGGGCACAGAGCTCTCTCTCTCAGCCACACAGTGCTGTCCCGGGCCGGGGTTTGGGGAGCCCCTGGAGACCGAGGCTGTCAGGAGGGCTGGCTCCTCCAGGGGACTTTTGGCCCCTGCTGTCTCCCATTTCCATCTGGGACCTGCCCATGCCACCCCTACAGGTCTGGACCTTCCCTGTGATGTCTAGGGCTACAGAGGACTCTTCCCTGCTGCCCTGTCCGGGTGTAAGATGATTTCACAGCCGCATCTCTGTCTCCTGTTTCTGTCTCTCCTACACCCACCCCCCCCCAAGCCCCCGGAGAGATTCGGGGCTCTGCAGCAGAGCAGAACCTGCATTGGATAGTTGGCACGACCGCTTTGTCACTTCATGGCTCTGAGCCTCAGTCCTCCCATCTGTAAAATGGGAATGCGTGGTGAGGACCTGGCCGGGGGTCATTCCACCACAGATGGGGTCGGGGGCAGCATTGCGAGTGCAGAAACGGCACCACGAGAGGTGAGGTGGTGGCCATGTGTGGGCCTGGTTGTGAGATCAGCAGGGCATTCAGGGCCATGGGGGTGCGGGGCGCATGAGACGGTGCTGGAATGCTGTTGGAGGATTCAGAAGGCCAGGCTGAAGAGCTTACACTTTAAATCGTAGCACGGAGGAGCTCGTTGTGCCGCCAAAGAAAAGGAGAAACAGAAAGAACAGGCAACTTCGCCCATGTCACACAGCGCTTTAGGGGAAATCAGGGTCCCTCAGGTTGGTGGTGAGAAACGGGCATCCGGTTTCTCCACCCATTGCTGCCTTGCTCGTACGGAGGGGCCGGCCTGCCCGACGGGCTTCCCATCGGAGCTGCGGCCTCGGAGGTGAAATCCCAGGCCGCGAGCCCAGCCTGCAGCGCCCTTGGCCTGCGCGTGGGTGGGGGCGACGCTTCCGAGTTATCTTTAATTTGCCTTGAAATCAGGCACAAGTCCTTTGCAAAACAGGAAGCGGTCTCTCTGGGCCTGACATGATATAGTATTGCTGTCACCTTGAATTAGAGAGTTAGACATGTCTCAAAGGAGTGGCACATTGAAATAGCTGGTGGGGTCGACCCGGCCCCGCGAAGCCTTTGATAGCACAGCTGATAACAGACCCTCGGCTATAAATACCCAGAATCAATCAGCGCCCGCTGCTGACGGCCGCCGTGTTCACATATCACAGCAGATGGGGAGGAGGCAGGGATGGTGATTTGTCTTGCCTTTCAGATGGATTTCCTGTTTTTTAGGGAGCGGGAGAGGGCCCATCTGGTAATTAGATTGTGGGCCGAGATAGCCACCTCCGGGTCACTGGCCCCCCACTCAACGTGTCCCCTCAGCCACGCGGCTCCAGCGTCGTGGTGGATCCAGTGGCCCGGCCTCCACAAATGGGAGCCATCAGGAGGCCTCCCGCCCCACGGAAGCTTCCGGAAGTGGGGGGTGGGGGTGGGAGTGCCTCCTGCCTTTCATCTTCCCTCTGCTTCCTTTCCTGGTACCTGGCTTTGCTCTTAGCCATCTCATTACTTTTTTTCTTCAAAAGCTCTTCCCAGCTAGTACATGTATGTGCGAATGCGCACAGATCCTTGCACACGTGTGTGCATGCACATGCATCCCCCAACCTTCTTCACTGGCCTGCCTGGGACTCTCCCCAGCCAGGTGGACGTGGGCTGAAGGAGGGCCCGGGGTGCTTCCGCCTCCTGCTCACACCGGGCCCCCCTCCCCCTAGCCTGTGCCTTTGCTCGGCGGGTTCGGGTGGCGCGAGCATGTTTCCCCATCTGCATTACAACCTCTCCTCCTCTGGGTTTTGTGCAGCCACATAAAGCATCTAGAGTTCTGTGGACAGCGAGCTCAGCACAGTGTTCTCCGTTCTGATTGTTACCTTATTATTCCCACTCTTGAACTGTGGCTCCCAAAGTCCCCCAAGGCAGCTCTTGGGAGAGGCTCCACACTCTCACTGATCCCTCGGCCGTGATGCTGTCAGGAACCCTCTTTACCCCATCCCTCCCCCGGCCTCCAGCCCCCAGCCCCAGCTATTCAAGGACTCTGTCCTTCCATGAGACCCTGTGCTGGGGTGGGGACATGTGGCTTCTCTTCCTCTCCAGGGAGCTCGTGGGGGATGCTTCTGCCGTGATCACATCTCACATGCACCCCCTCCCTGCCTTATGAGATCTCCTGTCCCCCAGATCACATCCAGACAGCGGCGGTAGCAGGCATCTCCCTTCCCGCCCAGGGGCCCACCAGCCGGCCAAATGGGGCGTTTAATTGGCAAGAGAAGCTGGCGGTCTGCCCGGAAATCCTGAAGAAAGGCCCCAGAAGGGACCTGTTTTTAAAACTGCGCCACACACCTTTACCATATACTTGTGTCAAATACTGGACGGGGTTCTTGAGACCCCAGCCACGCAGGGCCGACTCCAACCCTTGGGGCGGGCGTGTGTTGTGTGCTCGTGTAACCCAACCAGTTTGTTCAGATGTGGAAACTGAGGCAGCCCAGAGGTGGAGAGAGAGTGCAGCTCGGTTCAGGCCAGGTCTCCAGATGGTACCTGAGGTCCTCTCTGAGGACCACACTGAATGCTCGCTTTACATCCTCTCCCCCAGATTCTGAAGCCGCAGCCTCCCTCCGGACGTCATCCAGAATTCCAGCTGGTGATTCCTGAGTCCACAGAATGTGGGCATCAGCCATATGCAGTGGAATGGAAGCCAATGGGGGAATGATGGTTCCTGGGGAGGCTCACTCTCAGAGGCCCCATGGGTTTATCTGCCCAGTGGGCAGGGCCCCTCCCTGCAGAGAGAAATCAGGGTCCCTCAGGGTTGGTGGTAGACCACAGAATGCAGAGTCAGGGTCGTGTGTGTGCGAAACAGACTGAGGACAAGGGAAGGCCTGGGGTGCAGAGGGGTGGCCTGGCGTGGCTGGGCAGTGGGTCCAGGCTCTGAGCCCCAGGTGGTCAGCTGAGTCTGCTGTCTGCTGAAACCACAGGGACCAGGATCTCATCACCGGGGATTGTGGGGCCAGCGGAAATCATGCAACTTGGTGACTGTGTGGAAGTGGCCAGACCTCCACCCACCCCGGTTTCTTCCTCTGTAGAGCGGGCACCACCATAGTTCCTTTGCCAGCTGCAGAGAGATGAAATGAAGCATGAGGGCACAGGGCTGCCCTCACATCACCAGAGGCTGGTCCCTCAACCCAGGGGCCATTTCTGTCAATTCAAGGACATCCCAGCTCTGTCTTTGTGAGTTGTCTGACTCTGGGCAAGCTTCTAAAGCCCTGTGCCTCAGTATCCTCACTGATGAAATGGAACAGTAACAGTCCTACTGCACAGGGCTGGGAGTGCAAAGGATTGCCCTATGTAGAGTCTGTGGAAGAGTGTCTGGCTGGCACTCAATGTAGGTTAATTATTACTGGTATTAAGATGGTGGTGATGGATGTGGTGTTGATGGTGATAGTGATGATGATAGTGATGATGGTGGTGATGATGTTGATGATAGTGATGGTGGTGATGATGATGGTGATGATGATGGTGGTGATGATGATGGTGATGATGGTGATGGTGGTGATGGTGGTGATGATGATGATGGTGATGATGATGATGGTGATGATAGTGACAATGATGATGATGACGGTGATGATGGTGATGGTGATGATGGTGATGGTGATGATGGTGATGGTGATGATGGTGATGATGGTGATAGTGATGGACTAAGCACTTGTTATATGCTAAGGTCTGTCCTAGGCACAGATATACTGCAGTGAGCAAGATAAACATGATCCCTGCTCTCCTAGGAATCAGTCCTAGGGAGGATGAAGCCAGTGAATAAGTAAACTGATAAATATAAAAAATCATGTCACAGAGGGAAGAACTAGCGAGCCATGTGATGGGCGGGACACCCCAGCAGGCCCCTTGGAGGAGGTGACGTTTGGAGACAGTGGGAGGGCAGCCCCCTTCCCTCTTCCCCCTTCTATCCCCTCTGGCTGAGTTTTGAATTTCAGTTGGGAATCTGAATCCATGACACCCTTTGTGGCTTACTAGATTTGTGGTCTCACACGAGTTGAGAGCCCCCTCTCTGGGACCTGGTGCTCCCATCAGCACAGCATGTGTGTGGGATGCAATCACATATTCCTTTGGCTCCTTCCATCACTGGGATCCCAAGAGTCTTGGGCCTGCGCTCACGGCCTTGATCCGCCGTGGAGTAATTGGCAGTAAACGGCCGGCACGAGGGGCCCTCTCTAGGTCAGGGCCTTCGGGAGGGTTGAACAGTTCACTTCGCAGCAGTTCCCTGTGGCTTACCTGAGACGGAGCTGGCTCCAGGAGCAATTTCCCCTGGATGAAACAATCTCTAGAATCTACCGTATATCATTCACCATGACGTCTTCTGTTTAAACAGCGGCAGCCGGTGGAGGGTGTGCTCTGAGGCTGAGCGTCTAGGGGGGGCTTGCGTCCCAGCCCCCCGCCCCAACCCCCCTGGAAGGCCCCGCTTGGGGGAAAGTGGGCATATGGAACCCATTTGGAAAATTCTTTCTGCATCAACCACTTTTTCCAGGTAAGACACATGCCTGTATTGACTGTGAAAGATGAAATAGCTCTCTTGCTTTGCCGATTACATTTTTATGGATCTTAATTAAACACATGCCCTCCCCGGCTTGGGAAATTGAACCCTCTTTGAGCAGCCTTTTCTCAGTGCTGGCCCAGGGGAGGGCCAATTATAACCCCCCGTCCTCGCCACCTCCCAGGACCTCCCAGGCCCTCCGAGCGCTTGGAAAATATGTGCTCGACAGAGGGGCTTTGATTCCGCACGGCTGGAGAGCGTTAGGCCTGTTTCCAGGCCCAAGGCAAGTGGCGGTCCGAGTCCCAGGCCGTCGGCGGGAAGGCCTTGGGGACCCGGGCTTTCAAACTTTATTGAGCATCAGAGCTCCCCTTCACACCCAATCACACGCAGACCACGGATGGAAACCAGATGAAGCCGCTTAGGCGGCAGGGGGAGGGAGTGCCCACGCAGCCTCTCGCTCAGCCCGTGGGCAGCCCCAGCGCTAGCCTCGGGTGCCGGTAAGCATTGGGTGCCGTAAGGATGGCAGCCGCTGCCCGGACGCTCGGGGAGCTTGAAACATGTGTTGGTTTGGTTACGTTCCTTATCTCATTTACAGTCGCAAAAGCCACGTGGAATAGGGGGTCACTGCCATTTCACATTCGGGAAAGCTTGGCACAGAGAAGCAGAGGGAAGTGTCCAGGGTCGCCCAGCCGGGGCAGGGGGAGTGATGTCTGAGTCCTGGAAATGTGTGTGTGTGTGTGTGTGGCCACCTCTCTGGGAAGCTGCTCATGGGCCCACGGCTCTCTTTTGGGCTCCTGACTCTGCAGTGCCCTGCCTTCTCGAGTTGTGGTCCCTGTCCACTGGGAGTCTCCACAGCGTGGTCCCCTCCCTGTGTCTGGCCGAGTGGCCCCAGTGCACCCAGGCTCACTTCTTCCAGAAAGATGGCTCTGTGACAAGCAGCACGGGTTGCAGGGGTGGGGATGTCTCTCAGCACAGAGCTAGCACATCAGTTTCAGGGGACCCCAAGATTTCTCGGGTTTCTTTGTGTTTCTCCTCATAGTTGATTTTAAGGAACAGATTCACTGGCCAAAAGCAGTTTGCAGACCTCAGGGTTCTTCTTTCACGAATGGGGAGGGGGTCTGGCTCCTGGTTTAAGTGCCCTAGTCACGCTCCCAGGACCCCTCAACCAGGCAAAGGGGGACACTTTACCCACTTTTGTTTTAAAGTCAGGCTAATGATGGTGAGATCTGCCTGCAGTAGAATTCATTCTTTCCAGGTGTATGGTGCATTTTGGACTAACATATGCGGACTATAGCCACCAGGTCACCAGAATACAGAATAAAGTCCCCGAGAGGTCCCTCCCACCCCAATCCCTGCTCCCACTGATCTGGTTTCTGTCTCTGTAATTTTGCCTTTCCCAGAATGTCATGTCAAGAAATCATACAATATGCAGTCTTTCGAGTCTGGCTTCTTTCACTTTGCATTATGCCTTTATAATCCAGCCATTTACAGGGGTATTATTTGTACCTTTGTAGATTGGGTGGCTTCAGGGAAGACAGAGCTGGACTGACCCATGGGGACCCTGGAGCAGCTGAACGTGCTCAAATGCTGAGCTTCTCCCAATCTCAGCGCCTGCGTGAACGTGGGCATGATGGTGCTGTCTTTGTGGGGTGACGTGAGACGTGTCGTGTAGAGAGCTCACGGCTGCAGCTATCAGAGACCTGACCGAGGGGAATTCAACAAGAAGTCTGCGGGAAGATGGCTCAGGGTTGGCTAACCCAAGAGCTCCGCGATAATGGGGATCTGGTGGCCTCTTCTGGTTGCGGCATGGTGGTGTCTTCGTCTGGCACCATGGCCCTACACGACAATGTCCGAAGTGGGGAAGGCACACCTCCCCGTGGCATTTTCCCTTGGGAGCACGCCCCAGGCCCATCAGCTTCCCACGTCACGCTGGACAGGGCCATGTCGTGTGCCATGGCTGATGCCAATCAGGTTGAGACCGATCAGCCCTTTGTCTGGGGAGGGGCCCCTGAGGCCTGAGCAGCCAACACCTGGACGAAATTGGGGCTCTGCTGGCGAGGAAGACAGGGGCACCTGTGGGGCAGGCACCTGGCAGAGGCTGCTGGGTGAGTGGGTGAGTGCGCCAAGGGCAGTGGGATTGCTAGGGGGTTCTCCATACTAAAGGATCTGGGGAGGAGGAGGCTGTCAGGGCGAGGGGTCACCACCACAGCCAGCTGACTGCGGTGGGCCCTTCCCAGAGCTTCAGATGCGCCAGCCTCCTCTTTGGATGTTCCTCAAAGGAGGGGGCACGAATGAGCAATGTGTGAGCTTTGCATGGTGCTATCCATCCCTCCAACCTTCCTCCCTTTCCCCCTCATCCCTGCATCCCTCATCCCTCCATCCCTGCATCCCTCATCCCTCCATCCTGCCATCCTTCCATCCCTATCCTTGCATCCCTCCATCCTTCATCCCTCCATCACTGCATCCCTCCATCCCTTCATCCTGCCATCTCTCCATCTCTCCATCCCTGCATCCTGCCACCCCTCCATCCCCATCCCTGCATCCCTCCATCCTTCATCTCTCTATCCCTGCATCCCTCCGTCTCTCCATCCTTTCATCCTTGCATCTCTGCAACCCTCCATCTCTCCATTCTTGCATTTCTCCTTTCCTCAACTTCTCCATCCTTTCTTGCAAGTAACAATGGAACACTCAGAATGGGGAGGGGCCTCTGATGGATCCTGGGGAGAAGGGGAGGGGCTAGGCCCCATCCCCAAGGACCCCACTGAGGGAACCTCATGGTTAGGGTGTGGAGGCATGGTCCTTCGCAGAGCTTTACCTGTAGTCACTATGTAACCCTGCAGGTGAAGAGTTTCCATTTAGTTCTTAGGATTCCAGGAGTGCAGATTTCCCTTGCTATACAAGCCCCAACAAAATTCTGCGGTCAATCAGCTGACTTTCATATCTCCACTTGCTGCGTTTAAGTAAGATCTATACGAGACGGATTTGGAGGAATAAAGGCATCTAGGTACCACTGGTCTTTGTCTCAGAGCTTTGTTCCTCTGGTCTGTGATGATGCAGGCCACAGAGACCCACCTGGGAGACTGGTAGGAAAACCCCGCATTGGCTTTTCTTGCTGGCAGACTTTTTGGATGGCTCTGAAACACCAGACTAGGTCTCTGGCCAAAAGCCTCAAGCTTTGGCCCAGGACTGTCTAGGCTGATATCATTTGAGGATTATGGGGGCTAAATTATATGCTTGATTGGCTAATCTCCTTGGTAGCAGCATTTGTGAAAAATGAAGTGTCTTATTTATTTATTTATTTTTGGCTGCAGTGGAATTTTCAAGACTATCAGGAAAGAACCTTTGCTGTTCCCATCATGAGACCTTTCAAACCTGACAAGAGAAGTCGTCAGCAGCCACGTCGCCACGGATGATCCAGAGAGGCAGGAAGGTGTCTGAGCGAGATGCCACGTGAGGTTACGCGTGGACAGGCGGGCAAGTCTCCACAGTGTCTCTGTTCAAGCATATTTAGGTTAGCTAAGTCCCGCTCAGAAGCTGGAACCCGGTCAGCTGGGCTCGAGAAAGGCTTACGAGACGTGCATTTTCATTTTTAAGCTTTGGGTGAAAAGGGACGTGCGGCGTGCCAGGAAGCAGGGGTGCCGGTCTGTACCCCTCGCCGAGGCTTCCCGGCCGTGTCCGGTGCCGTCTCCCCTTTTCTTGGGGAATATGGGGAAGCAGGAGTGTGGCAGATTGCCTCAGGACAATGGGCCCCTCTCCCGTCGGGTGGGCGCTAGGCCCCAAACAATAGGCCTGGGCCAGCCCCTCTCCTGCTGCCCACGGCCTGAGACAGATGCCCAGGAGCCCCCTGTGAGCGCCCTGGAGGTGACCTCTGGGGCTGCCCTGTCACTCCGTGGAGGAGCCCCAGAGAGGGAGGGAGGCAAACAATGGGGGCCTCATGCCGGGCGCCCGGCCTCCGGCACGGGCCGGGGGCTCCCCAGGGAGGGCACGGCCTGCCAGGTGCTACTTTTGTCTCTGGGCACGGGGGCCTTCCACGGGGTCTCCCAGCTCAGCGGCGGAGAGGCTTGGGGCTGGAGGCCCTCTTGTTGTTCCCTGGGGAGGACCCACGGAGCTGATTCTGCTGGCCCCGTTCAGTTCTAGCAGCCCGGCCCCGCCCTGCACTTGGCCTCTAACAATGTCATTCAGAAAAGCAATTCACATGGACTGGCCTCAGACAGCACCAGGACTTTGCGCATCAGATCTCATGACCAGACCTGCCCTAGGAAATGCCCGACTGCAACATGATGTTCCTTCTTGAGTTGGGGCGCAGGAAGAGATTTCTGGAGAAATGTCAGCTTAGGGGGATGTGGGCAAGCCTGGAGGATTCTTTCTCTGCTGAAAGACTTACCTTGGGAGAAAAACCTCAGCATCAGCTGAAAGCAACCCATGAATACATCAATGGGTTCTCCATCCAAGGGAGGAGCAGTAACATGAGTGTGTGCACATGTGTATAATGGTGCGCGTGCTTGTGTGAGTGCATGCCCGGAAGTGTGTGTGTGTGTGTGTGTGTGCGTGCTTGTGTGTGGGCACGCATGTTTCTCATGTTGATTTCTTCTGAGGCCTCTCTCTGGCCTGCAGACGGCAGGCCCACACCTCATCTGGGCACATGCATCCTGGGCGTTTCCATGTGTGTCCAAATTCCCTCTTCTTATAAGGAGACAAGTCAGACTGGACAAGGGCCCACACCCAATGGCCTGGTGTAACTCAGTCACCTCCTTAAAGACCCTCTTTCCCAACATGGAGGTTAGGACTCCATCACGTGAACCTTGGGGGGACATAGACAGGCCCATGACAGATCTCAGAGGTATTAGGCTGAGTGAATAAAACCCATCTCAAAAGCTCCCACATTGTAGGATTCCATTTATGGAACATTCTGGAAGACAAAATTATAGAGCAGGAAAGCAGAATGGTGTTCCAGGGATTATGGATGGTGGGTGTGGGTGGGTAGAACCGGAAAGAGGAAGAATCAGACAGATCCTAGTGGTGATGATTCTGTGTCTTGATTGTGATGGATACATTCACTCACCTGATCTGCCTTCTGGATCAAGCCACCATCCTGTGACATTGTAGAGGCCTCTAAAAGGCACATTTCTTGGGCAAAATCCTTAAACCTCCGGTCAGATCCCCCGGACTTCATGGTTATGTCCTCCTCTCGTCTGCTAACCCAAAGACCAGCCCTTCCTCATCCTGGCTGGCTCCCTGATCCCAGAATGTGACTCAGCCGTGTGACTGTAGGCCACTGGGGTCCCCTATGGCTGGAGTGGACTGCGGGCAGGAGGTCCCAGGATCAGCACCTACAACAAGGAACTGTGAATGTGGCCTGATCCACGGGGCAGCTCCCTCGGAAGGCACGGCGCGTGGCTCTCCCTCCCGCACCTCCGACGTTTGGCTCCGAGATGCCCTGTCCCGTTTTGGGCTGTTGGTCCAAGCCCTTTGCTGAGACCTCTGGGCATTTTGCGGGAGACCAACACAAGGACCCGAGCCACGACAGGACTCACGCACAGAATAAGTTGGAGTGGAACTAGGCGGCCCCCCAATCCCATGGGCATGACCCCGGTCAGCAACAAGTGGCCCCTTTGGGGGTCCCGGGAGGTTTGGACACTGCAAAATAGAATTTTAGAGCTGGAGGGTCTGTTAGAAAGGACCCCTCTGCACAGACATGAAGGCGCAGAGAGAAGGGGCTTGTCAGGGGGTCTGGGAGTTGGGCAGAGCTGCCCCCAGAATGTGGGCATGGATGCTGGGCCGGGGGGCACACAGGCCTTTGGTCTTGGGTGCTCTGGGGTCAGCCTTGGGGACAGACAGCACCTTGGGAACACTTGATGATTTTCCAGAGACTTCTACTTTGCTTATTTTGAATCTCAATGACCCTACGAGGTGGGCAGCATAGGGGCACTCAGTGGTCTTGCCGATAATGACCGTGGCTCAGAAGACAGGCTTGCCGCACATAGTCGGATGGGGCTGGAGCCCAGTGGCTTCTAGGCCCTCCGCCTGTAGCCTGGGCCGGCTGGGCAGCGGGTGGCCCTGAAAGGGTCTCTGGTGGGAGCATGGTGCTGGGAGGGAGCCTGGCACCAGTCTGGATGGACGGACCTCCAGTGGCACAGATGTTTGGGGCGTACTGCGCCGCCGAATTCGCTGGGGAAGAGCCAGTCAGGGACTCAGGGGAGTCCAATCCCAGCTCCGTGTTTGGCCCCGTAGCCTCCCCAGACCTCAGTTTCCACAGGGTAAGTTTATGCTGGAAGAGCGCTGGCCTGGGACCAGGGGTCAGCTCTTCTCTGTGGAACCCTTGGACCACGTAGTGGGGACACTGGACCAGTCTGCACTGGGAAATTGCCCTGAAGGGGCAGGAGAAAGCCCCATGGTGGCGGCCTGGGGGTGCCGTGATGCACAGCGATGACCTCGGGGAAGCGGTGACCCAGCGGTCTGCTTCCTCCCCACGGCGGAAGACACTGAACTTGGGCTCGGTGGTGAGGACCTGCTGGCTGGGGTGTCCCCACCGCCACGGAGGAGGATACTGCCCCCAGCCTGGGCACTGTGTGGCACAGGGACAAAGACCCTCGCCACTCCTGGCTCAGTTTCCTCCTGCCTAGGCAAGAGCACTGAGGTGACCTACCCCTCGCAACCTTCCGCTCTGGTCAGCTGGGCCCGCGATGCTGCTTCATCGGGTCCCGCTTCTGGCGGGGCTGACCTCCCCACGGGCCAAGGAAAGGCCTGGAAAGGGGTGGCCAGATCGCCGTGTGGCTGAGGCTGGGTGGCAGGTCCACACGCCTTGCAGTCTGTCCGACCTGGCCGGCGCCCACCAGCAGGCCTCGGAGGAGCTGGCCGCTTTGGGCGGCAGTCTTCCTGCTCCCGCCCCTGGCTGCCTATGACAAGTGGCTTTCAGTAGATATGACAGCCACTGGTGGGGGGTCCCTGGCCCCAGTCCATGTCTCCACACTTGACTTGCTCAGAGTTCACTGGCCCGAAATAATGTCCCCAATGCAAGTCGGCGGACGGAACGTTCGGAGTGGACGGTTTGGTTTTTTTTTTTCCCTCCTTTTTTTAATACATTAAACATGCATTACTGGATTTCTACCCGGTTCCTCTGACAGCTGTGGAAAAATAAAGAAAATTCAGTTTGAACTTAAAAAGCTGGGGCTTAATTTATGTCCCGCACCTTTGTCTGCCTGGTTCTTTTTCCTCTTCCGATGGAAAGGCCCCAGGGAGCGGGAGACAGAGGCTCTACCACCCCACGTGGCCCCGTGGTGCCCGGGCCTTAATAGGGGCGCCCAGGGGCCAACACGGAGGGGAGTTTTCAGATGGAAATGCGACCAAACAATGCAATCATCTGTCTCCCAATCTGTTTTGAAGGGGGGAAGAGAGAGCCGCCGGGAGGAGAGAGTCGGTTTCTGCTGGGGAGCTTTCATTCAGAGCGTTTTATAGGGAAAGACAGATGTCATGAATACTGATGTGGATGGCCTGGCTCTGGTCGAGGTTTTTAATTTTCTGAGTTGTAAAGACAAAGTGTTTTAATAATACAGGGAAACACATGTTCATGGAGGGCCTTTTAGCTCATTCTGGTTTCCCTAACTCTCTCTCTCTTCCTTCCTTCCTTCCTTCCTTCCTTCCTTCCTGCCTGCCTTCCTCCCTCCCTTCCTTCCTTCCTTCTCTCCCTCCCTCTCTCCCTCCTTTCCTCCTTCCCCTTTTTTTGCATCATTCTCTTCGAAATGGTCCTTTCTCTGTGCCGAGGAGAACAGAGGGGAAGGAGGCTCAGTGACCACCAACCACGTTAGCATCTGGAAACACAGCCCAAAGAGAGTGCCGTTCCCTTTTGACCCTTCGCGGGGGTTGGGGGCACGTGAAACATTTCCTTTGTGCCCCTTCTCGGCTCACTGTTCCAGCGGAGGGAAGGGCCATGCTTTTCTGGAACACTGGGCTTCCACCTAAACCTCACAGTGTTTTTGAGTCTGGGGCAGAATGGTTCAGCCAAAAGAGGCATTTGTTATGCAACCAACATTTATTAAGCACCTACTGTAAGCCGGGGACTGGGAAAACAGAGGTGAATCAGACGCTTCAGGAGCTGCTGGTCTGAGGGAGGAGGCAGAAGGTCAGCCCTATAAAGAAAGGTGAGGTCACGACCTGCTGGGCGAGGTTCCTTGCCTTGAGCTCTCCTGGAATCAGGGGGACTGCACCCTCGAGGGAGGTGCCGTGCCTGGCCTTGGAGCTCTTTATCAAAGGCAGCCACACGTCCACTACCTCCTGCCTCTCCCAGGAGGTTGCCAGGACAGACTCTATGTCTCCCATTTGATGGGCAAAGAAATTGAGGCCCAGAGGCACAGAGCGACACGTCCAAGAGGTGTGGTCAGGACTGAGCCTTGGCCCGGAGCCCAGATCCAGGGCCTCCTGACTGCAGAAGGTCCCCCACACCCATCGGATGAGACACTCGCACGCACCTGCTCCAGCAGCCCCGCGGGAGCCCCGAGACGTAGGAGCCGTGGTCATGTTCGCACTACACACAGGACATGCAGAGGCAGAGAAACTCGCCCACGGCCGCATGGCTCACACCCGGCGGAGGCCTGTTTGAGTCCAAGCTGATTTTGCTTGTTTGTTTTTCAATTGTGGTTAAATACAACATGACCTAATATTTCTCACTTTATTTGTAAGTGTAAACCCAGTGGCCTCAAATACATTCACGATGCCATGTGACCGATCATCAGCATCTACACGGAAAACTTCTTTGTCATCCCCAACAAATCTCTGAACCCTGGACTCTCCCTGGCCCCTGGTGGCCCCTGGGTTGCTCTGTCTCTGTGGAATCTGATGACTCTAGGGGCCTCGTATGGGTGGAGTCGCAGGGTTTGCCCTTTGTGGCTGGTATCTTTTACTCCGCATGAGGTCCTCAGGGCTCCCGGGTGATGCTCGCCCTCCTTCGTAAGGTTGGATGGTATTCCATTGTGAAGATGGGCCACAGTTTGCTTGCTCATCTGTTGATAGCAGAGTCCTCCTTTAAAAGAAAATAATTATGCTCTTCCATCGACTGGTGCCCAGGTGGATGGTGCTGGAACCCGCTTGGAGCTGCGGGAGGGAGGAGGCCTGAGCACCGGGATGCCGCAGAAGCCCCTATAGGTCCCGTTTTATGGTCAGAGGCTCCGGCTCGATGCGGCTCCCTTTCCCAGGCCTCAGCAGGCAGGGGGCAGCTTCGGGGCCTCCTGATCATAGGCGCCAGGCAAGGAGAAGGAAAGGTGCACCCAACACGCTTATTCCTTTGACAAGCAAGTATTGAGTGCCTTCTGTATACACCAGCACTAGCACCCAGAGCTGGGCTTTGGGTCTGACTTTCCTCCATGGCCTGGACCCATAGGCTCCTTGACCTTCCCTGCTGAGGGAGAGTCAGGGGGTGAGCACCTTCCTTGGAGAACTGCCATCCTCAGTTTCCCCATCTGTCGACCAGAGCATTCCCCGTGGGACCTTCTAGGCTGATGCTCTGAGTTCATTGTTCCAGGTGTAGGGATGCTGCAGTGTTTGGGAATGACTCTGTTTCGGGGGAGGCTGTGTGCAGGAGCAGTCCCAGTGTTGGAGGGAGACCTCGGCCCCTTTCTGCTCATTTGCCCCCAGTGAGCAGGCTCATCGCTCCCAAAGGCACGTCCTGACCTTCAGCTGGTTTGCTCCCGTGGGTCCCCCCCAACTATGTCTAGCATGCATCTGCAGCCACGAGACCAGAAGTGCACACTCCCTCCGGGAGAGGCTCACAGTCACGACTTTCCTGGAACGCCGCTGCCCGTGCTGAGGCTGGAGACGCTGGGGAGGCCATTCTCACTCTGTGGGCAGTTTGGTGAGGCTTAGTGCCTGGACCCGTGGAGCCAAATCTCTGTGCTCGTCCTTGAATTCCTAGAGGTGAGTTGGATCAGAGAGCACACCTGGGTCTGGGCTGGAGAGGCATGTCGCTGGGAATGGGGGTCCCGTGTGAGGTCCCACAGCTGTGCCCCTGTTCTCCAGATCTCATCAGCCTGGAATTACCATTCTTCTGCATCTTTGCTGGTTTGGTGGGAGCAAAATGGTACTTCAGTTGTCAGGGCTGTAAGCTGCATTTCTCTGACTGTTGGTGACGTTCAACATTTTGCTACCTGTGTTTATGGACCCTATTTTCCTCTTATGAATTACCCAATTGTATCTTTAGCCCCTTTTTCTATTATTGTGTTTTTCTTTCTTATTGATTTATAAAAGCTCTTTGTATATTATGGATATGAAGATGGTCTGAGTTTATTCATGGATGACATTTCTCTTTTCTGGGAAGAGTAAATAGAACTGTTACCCTTTTCTCAAAGTTAGCTGATATTTGACATTCTTATTGCCTTCCCCCCCCCCCCCACTCAGCTTTATACTTTTCTTTGCATTTCACAGCTGTCTGGGCACAGCTGCCCCTGCAGGAGCTACATAAAGCCCCAAGAAGAGCTTGATCTTGGAGCAAAAGGCCCCAGTGTATAGCCTTTGTGGGTCCTAATGTGCAAGAAAGGATGTCTGAGTTTATGTTCTCTGGGTGCTTTCTCTGGCCAGCAGATGATAGGGAAGGGCCGAATCACAACCATCCCCTCCCTAACACGCACAGCCCTGGGCCCTGACGAAACACGCAGTCACTTCTTTGGGGACAAGCAGATTTTTCAAACAAAGTTTGCCAAATAAGCACATTTTGTTGTTTTTTTTTTTTTTTCCTCCAGGGCAGATGCAAACGGTCTTTTCAAATCGGTTTGGAGGAAAATAAATGAGCCCACGCTGGGGCTTCAATAAATCTTTGCGTAGCTACAAGGGTGAGTTTTGGGCCCGATGAAGGGCCCAGTGTGTGGCTTATGAATGATGCCCAGTGATGACTCCCCACCCCCGCCTTCCTCTCTTCCCCTCCTCCGCCCCCCGACCCAATTTAAAATTGGACATTAATGTTTTAAGACAAAGGGAGCTTTGGGCATTTCTCCCCCCCCCCCCCCCCGCCCCCCCGCCCCAGAGGGTCTCCCGGTGAAATATTTGTCGTGGCTGTGTGACTGCGGTCCGTGTCTCTGAGCCAGGACCTGTCTCCAGGAGATGATCCATGTGCCGACCTTCTGCCCAGTGGCTCAAGGACCCCCACCCCGGCTGCAGATGACTCCAGGCCCCCAACGAGGATGAGCTCTCCTGGCCTCGCTGTTGGGTACTGGACAGTGCCAACAGCAGGGCGGCCTGGCTCGCACGGTGTTGCCTCCTGACCAGTGTCCCTGTGCTGTCCCCATCCACTGGCCAAATGGTGGTCGGCCGACGGATGGTGTGAGAAACTCCGAGAATCTTCCAGCATCAGGCCCACATCCTTTGCCCAGTAGCCTGGCCGCCATCCCCACTCTCTTCTCCCACCCTTCCCCTGACACCCTGCACGTCCAGTGTGCCAGCCCCCAGCATGTTGCCCAGGAGGCTTGGCACCTGGGGTGACCCTCACCCACCTGGCCCACCTGGAGGAACCCAGCTCTTCCTTAAGAGTTGACCCCAAGGCTCCCCGATGCCTTGATGCCTGCCTTGATTTCCCTTCCTGATGCCTGGCAGCGGACCACCACTCCCACAGGCTGTGGGCATGTAGCAGGCACTTGCCCCATCCTGTGGTTTCCAGCCAGTCCTCTGGCTCTTTCATGGGTTTCTGCCCTCCGGGTCTGTCTGATTCCTTTCTTACAGAGATGTCGGGCATAACGGGCCGTGCTGAGAGGGGCGCGTGTGCGTTCCATGGGCCACAGGGAACCACAGAGCTGGAGGGGATGGCATACTTTGCCAGGAGGGGGCCTCAGCACCCAGCAGGAAGGGAGAGTCCCTCCTTGGCTCCACGACACACGGAGTGGACCACTTGTCCATCCCTGCCTGGTTATCTGTACTGAGTTAATCATGTCCTCCCCAAAATTCATATCTATTGTGCCTCAGAATGTGAACTTATTTGGAAGTAGGGTCTTTGCAAATGTAATGAAAATAAGGATCTTGAGATGAGATCATCCTGGATTGGGGAGGGCCCTAAATCCAAAGAGTGTCTTCATAAAAGACAGAGGAGAAGACAAACACACAAAGAGACCATGTGAAGTCAGGGCAGAGACGGGAGTGATGCGGCCACAGCCCAGGGATGTCTGGAGGCCCCAGAAGTCAGAAGATGCTGGAAGGACCCTCCCCAAGAGCCTTCAGAAGGAGCAGGGCCCTACCCACACGTGATTGCACACTTCTGGCTCCAGACTCAGAGAATCAATTTCTGTTGTTTGAAACTACCAAGTGTGTGGCTATTTGTTATAGCAGCCCCATGACTCTCATACAGTGTCCCTTGCCAATGGGGCTAAAGTCATTTTGAAGGAAACTGGTGGAAGTTTTCTTAGTCTGCAGGTTTCCTTCTTTGAGGGAGGAAGCCTGTCCTCCGGTCACTGCTGTCCAGAGCACTGTGCTGGCTGAGGCCGGAGAGCAGCAGGCCCACCTCCTCCAAACCCGCAGCCTCCCGAAGAGAGAGGGGCCGCTACTACCTCTTCCACGGGTGGGGAAACTGAGGCTGGGACAGAGCCACTGCTACAGAGCTTGACCACCAGGTTGGCTCTGGCTTGAGGCCTCTGTCTCCAGGGGACTTACACTCCCTCAGCCCGGGAGCCCACAAACATTCCTGCTACCAGAATGTCTGCCCAGGAAGCCTGACCAGGAAGGCGTGAACCAATGGATAGCCGGGGACCCTCCAGGGATATTAATCACGGGTAACATGTGGTCATTTTTTCTTAAGGTTTCTGCACATGGCTATACTTGAAAAACAAGCACAAAATTGAGAACAAAGTGTGTGTACAGTTCAATATGCTGCTGGCTTTTTTTTTTTTTCCAGTAAGAATGGCATGGTTACCATGTTCCCAGTATCCTGACCTATTCTCTTACATACAACTCTTGATGGATGTTGTTTGTTCTGTAAGCAGGATTTGGACACATGGTAGATAGAAGGGAGGATGCCAGGGTTGGGGGACAGTGTGAACGAGGCCCGGCCAAGGGAACTTCTCCAGGATCACTGGAGTAGGGCTATCATGGGGGTGGCAGGCAAGGGGTTTGGGGGACTCGATTTTAGGAAGCTTTGAATGTCTAAGGGAGGTCCTTAGATATTGTTTTGTGGATATTGGGGGTGACCGAAGGTTTTGAGGGGGACAGTGATGTGATTCAATCTGACCCAGGGGGAAGATGAACCCAAAGGGGGATATTGGAAGTGGGACCCCAGGTAGGGATTTATCATTGTCTAGGTGTTGGTGGACCAGGCTGCAAGCTTGTCATTCACTAAGTTACTGACTGATGGACCAACCAACCAATCAACCAACCAACTCCTCCCTCTCTTCCATGGGGCATGGGTCTTGCTCCCTTTGCAGGAGTCCTGTAGTCCTTCAGCATATTCCATTTGGGGGGTGGACAGCTCACCCGATTTTCTGTGAACCCCCCTGGATTGTGCCCCTTGATGATGCAGACACCTTCTGTCCACACATGGTCAACATCTAGAAGTGTTCTCAGAATACAGGGTGAGCCAAGTCTTGGATTAGTCTTTGGGGTCCTTCTAAAGAATCCCTGTGCATCTTGGAGCAGGCCACGTCATATCAGGAAGCACAGCGGGGGGCTCCCAGTCCCACTGCCTTGCTCATTCCATTGCCCTATTCCACCACCATGATTAGAAGTTTCAGTCCTGGCTAGGAACTTGAGAACTTTCTCCATTTGGGGGTTTCTTTACCCAAAGAAGGGGCTTCCAGGTTTACTACATGATGACACTATCGCAGGAGAAATGGCCAAGGATGGGGACTCCTATGGCCCTCATTTACATATAGGAAAGCCAAAACTTGAAGGAATTGAGTGACTTCCACGAGGTCATTCAGCCAGCCTAAGAGGAAGGGAGCCAGGATTCAAACATTGGCCCACGTACTCCAGAGCCGGGAGGCTTTCCTGCCAGGCCATCAGGAGACAGCTTGTGTCTCCTGGATGGGAGCCACCTCCCACCTCCCAGCCTCCACAGTGCATCTGACACAAAGGCTCCTCTTAGGGTGTCTGGCTGGTTTTCTAGCTCCAACCTGGCTTGGGATCCCATCTTGTTTGTTGGACCCATTGCCAATGCAGAGGTGGGTGGGCTATTAACAACAGAAGGAATCTGGGCTTTACCACCCACCCACTCATCCATCTTTTAATCCACCCATCCATCCATCCACCCACCCACATGCCCATCCATCCATCCATCCATCCATCCATCCATCCATCCATTCATCTATCCATCCATTGAGCATCTACAGGTGAAGGGTCCACTTACCTTCAAAGCTGAGAGGGGAGTTTTCCTAGAGAAGATGTAGGAACAAGTGCAGGGAACACCCATCCCCGTGTTCCCCAAATCTGGTTGTGTAAACACTGACGGAATGAACAGATGCACAGATGGGCCCTCTCGTGTCCTGCCTCCCATCATCCCATCTTTTTTTAGTGAAGTGCTTTCTGTGACAGCCGGCTGCATGCAGGTGGGCCCTAACAGCACCTGCCCACAGCCACCCCAGGATGGGTCCTTTCTGTTCTGGGCTTCTCTGCTGTGCTGTCTTTGTAGCTCAGCCATCAGACTCACGCACAAACCTGGAAGTGTGAAGGAGTTAACCCTCTATGGCCACTGTTGGCCATGGGGGATGAGAGCCCCCCTTCTCCATCTCCTTCCACACCCCAGAGTGGCTTCTCAGAGGTCCCCAGCTGGGGATGGACCACTGATGGCTTCATCCTCCTGCCCCTTCTTACTCTCCCTGGTCCCTGTTTCTGGGCCCGATCCCCCAAATGTGCCACCTGCCCACCTGCCTTTTCTCAGGCTCAGGCAGATCCCAAAGCAGCTTGGGGATTCTGCCAGTTTAGAGCAGCGAGGGTAATAAAGCAGGAAAATGCACTCCATCACTTTGCCTCAGAGACCCCACGCGCCTTCATTCTCTCACCTGTTCATCCACGTCGCGAGTTCCCTCACAGGGACTGTGCTTGCCCTCCCCTGTTCTTGTCATGGCTGTGCATGCAGCTGGTGCTGAACATCTCCTGGTGACTTGAGCCAAGGAGGCAGAAGAGGGGTCCAGAAGAGAGAAGCTGGAGGCAGAGAGACATGGGTTCAACTCTGCTCCCCCACTTCATAGAGGTGAGATCTTGGCTGGCCATTTCACCTCTCTGTCTGAGCCTCAGTTCCCCCATATGCAGAGCGGGCATAAGAACACCTACCCCAGAGGCCCTCATGGGGATGCAAGGAGATCTCATACGTCAGGTGCAGAGCCTGGCGGGTGGTGGGCTGGTGGTTGAGGCGAGGGACTGGCCATTGCTAGCAGTGAGTGTGGAAGCAGCCTCGGCAGAGGGTCTGGGTTTCTGGAAACTGGTACCTCAATTCTGCTGGCCTGTTCCAGTCCCCAGGGCTACTCAGCACATCCCTTGTCCTTGCAACGGCTAAGAAAGCCAGCAGCTCAAGGTTTGTTGAGAGGAACCCAAAGAAACGAACGCTGTGGTCACTGGGAGGGGATGGGACCTCCCCTTGCCAGGGGGGCTGTGGGCAGCAGGCCCACCGTGGTGATCGAAGGTGCTGGTGGCGTGATTAGCCTCGCCCTAGGGGTGTAAGGTGCTTCCTTGGGAAAAGTGCTGCTCTTTTATGTGCAGTCAGCTGGTTATGGAACAAGAACTTTTTAGAGGCTTAAAGAAACCCACCCCGATCTTTGGAAACCTCTGCCTGCCCTCATTCAAGCCCTGACAGCATTTCCCTGCTGATGGCTCGAGTCACAGAGGCCAAATTTGAGACTTTCGTGCCCCCAGAGTCGGATTTAAAGATAAGCAAAACTTCCCAATAAGAAAAACAACCGATTCTGAGAATGCACTGAACCTCCATGAGGGGGCAATGTGCCCCGGGGCGGAGCTCCAGGTGGGTGCCTGTGGGCTCCCTTCCACATGCCCAGGGAGGGTCTCCTTCCCACTGGGTCATGGGTCCCCACCAGGCATCTTTCCTGAGATCCAGGGCACGTTACAGTTCTTTAAGGAACAGAACAGACCAGATCATTTATTTTTCTCTTTTCTTATCTTCAGTTCATTTCGGTTGCCTTTCAGTGGAAGCTTCCTGCGTCTCTTTGCCTTGTGTAGTCCTTACGTTGTCGCAGGGGCAAGATGCTGTCATGCCCCCAATTTATAGATGGAGAAATCAAGGCTCACTGGACATGACGCCCTCAAGGCTCGGACTCAAGTGGTCAGGCTGCACCGAAGCCATTCTCGCTCCCACCTGGGCACTCCCCACGGCCCTCTGTCTCCTGCCCCCGGCCTGCCAGGCGTGAGGAGGGCAGGCTGAGGATGGGGGGTGAAGGGAGCCCTCCAAGGGTGCTGCTTTGTGGGTGGCCTGCGGGCCTCCACAGATCTGTATCCTCCCGCGCACTTTCATGAGCTGCCAGCGCCTTGCAGCCCTGGTCCTGGGGCTGGATGGAGTCACTCGGGGTCATGGGTGCTCCCGCAGCAGCAGCCCTCATTCCTGGAGGGAATGAGAACTTTGTGGTCTGTGATGCAGCCCAGGAAGATTGTCCTGCGGGATTGTCCAGGCATCCTGGGCCCCAGAACACCCCATCCTACAGACAACTCCCTGCTGCCCAGGCTGACCATCGGGCTGTCCTGCTTAGTGCCAGCCAGCCCAGCCTCGTCTGGCCTGCCCGTGCCAAGTGGCCCATTTGACTGTCCCCATCTGTTTGCCCATGGAGTCCAGCGGGTGTCCTCTGGCCCAGGGCCCAGCTGCAGCCTGGGAAGCTCCAACTTCCATCCATGGCTCTTTGTTTTAATGTTTTATCCAAACCGTGAGTTTTGGGTCAGGAAGGACTTCAGAGAGGATGGGGTCCAGACCTCCTGCCCTGCACAGATGGGGGCGGGGAACTGAGGCACAGAGAGGGAAAGGGGCAGGTTGATGGCAGAACTGGGCTGGATCCTGTGGTCTTCCCAAGCCCCTGTTGGCAAACCCCGTTGTCCCGCAGAAGGCTTTGTCCACAGATGTCAGGGTGGGGGAGGGGTGGGGCCTTCAGGCATCACACAGGCAGTTTGGGCTCTGTGGAGGGGTCTGTGTGCCAGCCAAGCAAGGGGCCCTGAGCTAGGGATAGCAGGAATGGAGGGCTCAGGGCCAGCCACCCACCTCCCCTGGGGCAGCAGCCTCTGCTGGCTTTTTCTACAGGGTTTTTACATTTGTCCTGGATGTCTGTCCTCCACTCCATCCCCCCGCTCACAGCAGGTGCCCAACATGTGTGTGCAGCGCCTGCAGGAAATGCCCACTAGCTGACCCAGACTGTCATTCTGCAGATGGAAGAGAGGGGTCAGAGAGGGACGGAGTCCCCTAGGATCAGCAGCACGGTAGCGGGCTAACACCGCACCTGTCTGTGTGCTGGGGGCATGAGAATTTCACTTGAGTGAGTGGTGGAGTTGGAGTGGCACTGGAGTGGGGTGGGGGGCATCATAAGGGTGGAAGGAGGTGAGGCTGACAGACTCCAGGGTGGCCCCATGCTCCTGGCCTTCCGGTAAATGCACCCTGTGTGACCTCCTCCCTGAGTGTGGGTGGGACCCATGACTGTTCCCAACTAACAGAAGATGGCAAAGTTGACGGGACGTCATGTTCCCTGACTGTGTTATGTTACGTGAGACTCTGGTCGGCTGTCAGACTCGCTCTAGAGACTCCCCTGCCCCATGGTTAGGGGGGAATCTCACATGGCAGGGGCTGTGGGCGGCCTCCAGCTGATGGCCACACGAGGTCAAGCCCTCAGTCCGGCAAGTGCAAGGAAATGCATTCTGCCAACAACCTGAGTGAGCCTGGGAGCAGAGTCTTCCCCAGTCGAGCTCCAGATGATACCACGGCCCAGCAGACAGTCCGGTTGCAGCCCTGTGTGGCCCTGAGCAGAGGACCCAGCAGCCACACCTGGATCCTGATGTGGCCCAGGTAACTAATGCAGGACGAGAGTGAGAGAACTTTGTGGTCTGTGATGCAGCCCAGGAAGATTGTCCTGCATAAGCCATGATAACAACACCAAGAGAAGCACAGAGGTTGAGTAACTTGCCTACATTCACAGAGCAGGTAGGGCTAGAGCTGGGATTTGACCCCAGGCTGTTCCTACTCTTAAGTACCACCCACCAGCTGCCTATAGAGAGGGGTGATGAGAGTGGACATGGGAGAGGTGACAGTTGGACAGTGTAGTGGTGGGGACCTGGGGTGGCAGCTCAGCCCCACCCTCATCCTGCACCTTCACCCTGGCTTTGCTCAGTCAGGAGCGCTCCTGCTTTCCACGTAGTCTGGCTGAGGAGGAGGGACCCCAAGGGAGAGAAGCAGGGGCGTGGCTCAGACCTGGGCAGGGCCTGACCCAGAGCCGCCAGCCTGCGGAGCCCCAGGGTTCTCATCCCGGGGCTGGGGCCCAGGGCACCTCCCCAGCCTCCCCTGGCTGTCCTGAGGGTGGGTAAGATGTGGGTGTGGAGGCCCCAGGACGGCACGAGACTGCCCCACACACCTGGGGCCCTGGCAGGCCTAGAGAATGTGCTGGGGTCTGAGCCATACACGCTTGTTCCCCGCACAGACCCCCATCTCCCCACCTAATCTGTCGGGCATCACTAGGGGTGTTGTCTCTGTCAAAGGAGTGTTGTCTCCCTGGCATGCCTCAGTGGCCCTCCTGAGGTTTCTCAGAGGTGCCAGAAGGGGGGAGCAGAAAGTCACATCCTGTCCCCAGCCCGGCCCGACTGACCAGCTGGTGCCCGGGGGAGCACCACGTCCGACCCCCCTGCTCCAGTCGGGATTCCTCCTGAGACCTCCCCATGCTTCTCCCTTTGAGTTTTCTTATCCTGAAATGGAGGACTTCGGACTGGTGACCTGGCAGGTTTCTTGCAACTTCAGGATTACATTCTGCAGCTAGAGGTGGCCCAGCTTCTCCCAGCCACCTGCAGGGGCCCTGGCTTCCATTTCTCCTGCTTTGGCAGAAGGCCCTGCCGACGTGAGCCCTCTTTTCTGGGTACTGACACCCTGTTACCACCAGAAACCAGGTCACGACCTCACAGAGGGACAAGTTTTGATAGACAGGCACAATTCTGAGCTCCTCACGGAGGAAAGAGAGTGCCTTAAATACGGGAGGATAATGAAGGTTGAGAATGGAGAAGAGAAAATGTCAAAGACGAAAGTCTCCAGGGCAGCAGGGTCCAACAGAAGGCCGGGTGACCACAGACGTGAGCCGCTTGGGTGATGTCAAGTTTTCCTGGAACCACAGTTTAAAAAAAGAAGAACAGGGGCACCTGGGTGGCTCAGTCGTTCAGCGACTGCCTTCGGCTCAGGTCATGATCCCAGGGTTCTGGGATCGAGCCCCTCATCAGGCTCCCTGCTCAGCCGGAAGCCTGCTTCTTCCTCTCCCGCTCCCCCTGCTTGTGTTCCCTCTCACGCTCTCTCTCTCTCTCTCTCTCCCTGTCAATTAAATAAATAAATAAAATCTTTAAAAAAATAAAAAATAAAAAAAGAAGAACAGGGCACCTGGGTGGCTCGGTAGGTTAAATGTCTGCCTTGGGCTCAGGTCATGATCTTGGGGTCCTGGGATCGAGCCCTGTGTCAGGCTCCCTGCTCAGTGGGGAGTCTGCTTCTCCCTCTCCCTCTGCCTGCCGCTCCCCCTGCTTGTGCTCTCTCTCTCTCTCTGTGTGTCAAATAAATAAATAAAATCTTAAGAAAAGGAAGGACAAACTAATAAAAGAATTTATTTTAATAATACATTTCTCATAACTTAATACATCCCAAATGCTATCATTTCAACATGTAATCAATGGAAAGCATTCTTAGTGAGATTTTATACTCTTTTTTGGTGTTTGGGATTTTGGTATTGCTTGGTAAGAGGTCTTGGAAATCCAGCACATCTCCATTTGTACTAGCCACATTCCAAGTGCTCAATTCCAAGTCGGTGGCCGGGGCTGCCCTAGCGGCGTGCGCGGCTCTGGGGATAGAGAGAGGTTGCGATCCGCCAGGGCTGCTAGTTGGCCATGTGTCTTACCCCCCTGGCGTGCCAGGTGCTTCTAAGAGCTTTACATGTATTAACTCCAGCCAATCAGCATTCCCATTTTCAAGCTGAAGAAATGGAGGCACAGAGAGGTTAAATAATTTGCCCAAGGTCACACAGCTATGGAGAGGTGGAGTCGGGATCTGAACCCTGAGTTTTATTTGTTAGCAGTGCTTTATAAACTATTGCACAAAGTCAGATCATTAATCTATCAGTGAGTCAGTTCATAGAGTAGCTCCCCAGGAATGGGTCTGAGCTGTCGAATGTCTCCATGCTCTGGGAATTCACTGCAATTCAGCAGACATTTATTAGCTCCCTGATCCGTGCCAGCAGAAGGGCAGCCTGGGGCAGACCTGGATTTTTCACCAGGGACTGGCTTTTCCTCACCTTCCCACGGAACCCCCTCCCGCTGCTGGGTGTCCACCCAGGGCCCTAGTAAGCAGGCAATCTCCCCCCCAACCCCCACCGCACACACCAGCCTTGCCCCAAGAGCTCACAAGTTCAGGCCGGGACCCATGGCAGCCTGGGCATTCCTGCAGGTGAGGGAGGCTGGGCCCACATCCACAGAGAAGTCTTGCTGCCTCGCCCGCTCTGTCACCGGCAGGATTTTTGCCTGGGGCACCCTGGCCCCCAGAAGGTGCCAGTTTTAGCCAAGTCAGTTTCTGGTCTGGGTTTGTTTCTCTGTACTCCCCGATCTCCTTAACCTCTCCCTTCTTCTCTCCCTTTGTGTCTTATTCATTCATTGAAAAACCACTGAAAATCATTTTGTTAACGTTGAGTTCACCACATATATAAGCAATGTGCACACATCTTAGGTGGACCGCTCGCTGGATTTTTACTTATGTCTACACCCAGGTAACGACCACGTGGGCCAAGGAAGTGCACAGTCCCAGCCCCGGCAAGGCTGCCCTGTGCCCTTTGCCAGCTAGCACCCCCACCCCAGAGAGCCTCTCATCGGCTTCCTGTCATCCTAGCTGAGCTCTGCCTGTCTGAGCTTCAGAAAAATGGATCTTTTCTAGCAGCTTCTTTTGATCAACATCATCTTTTGGAGATTTCATTTCTCTTGTGGCGTACATCCACGATTTGTTCTCTATTTTTAAAAGATTGCTGAGCAGCATCCCTTTGTTTGAATTCACCACAGCTTGTCCACTCCCCTGTTAGTGGGCATCCGACTTGTTTCCAGGCTTGGGCTGTTATTAATAAATCCCCTGTGAACATTCCAGTATGCATCTTTAGTGGCCACGCGCATCATTTCTCTCAGGCTGGACGTGCCAGGCCAGAGTGCCACGCTTGTTTAACTTTGGTAAATTCTGCCACTCAGTCTCCCAACCGCAGGGCATGAGGATTCTGGTTGCTCTACATTCTCGCCAACTTTTGGTTCTTCAGTATTGTTAATATCAGCCTTTCTGTTGGATATGCAGTAAACATGGTTTTAATTGCATCTCCCTGATGACTAAGGGGGCTGAGCACCCGGTCATAATCCTATTGGCCATTGGGACAACTCTTTTGTGCAGTGCATGTTCAAGCCTTTCCTCTACTTGTAAGAAAATTGTTTGGCCTTTTCTTATTGATCTTTAGGAGGTGTTTGTGCATTCCAGTTGCAAGTCTTTTGGTGGATCTATGTATTGTGAGTATCTTCTCCCATTCTGTGGCTTGCCTTTCCCCCACTTTAATTACGTTATTCCATTTCTTAAGCTTCTTTTTTTCCCTTTTTCTTTTTAAAAAAATAACCCTTTTTATTTTAAGATAATTATGGATTCGCATGTAGTTGTAAGGAATAATACAAAGAGATCCCCTGTATGTTACACAGCTTATCTCAATGGTAACATCTTGTAAAACTAGAGTACAATGTCACAACCAGATATTGACATTGATACATCAAGATACACAATATTCCATCACCAGGAGGATCCTCCATGTTGCCTTTTTATAGCCACCCCAATTCTCTCCTGTCCTGCCTCTCTCCTTAACTCCTGGCAACCACTGTTGCCACAATCTGAACCATGAGAGAACCACAATCTTTTCTATATTTCTCTAGTTTTTCATTTCAAGCATGTCATATAAAAGGAACAATACTTTGGCTTTTTTTTTTTTTTTAATTCAGCATACTTCGTTGGGGATTCATCCACGTTGTCGTGTGTACCATTAGTTCATTCCTTTGTATTGCTGAGTAGTAGTCCGTGGGCTGGACGGATCACAGCTTGTTTAATTATTGACCTGTTGAAGGACATCCGGGCTGTTTCCAGTTTCTGGCTATTACAAATACTGCTATAAACATTCATGTACAGGTTTTTGTGTGAACATAAGTCTTCATTTCTCTGGGGTAGAAGCCCAGGAATGTAACTGCTGGGTCATATAGCCATTGCATGCTTAATTTTTAAAGAACGCACCAAATTGTTGTCCTGAGTGGCTGTACCATTTTACACCCCCCCGCCCCCAGCAGCATATGATATGCACAGCTTCTGTGCATCCCCAGCAGCACGTGGTGCTGTCACTACTTTTTATCTTAGCCATTCTGATAGGTGCGAAGCTAGTAGTGGTTTTAACGTGCATTATAATGGCTAATGATGTTGACCATTTTTCATGCGCTTATTTGCCATCTGGATATCTTTTTCCATGAAATGTCTTCATGTCTTTGGCCCATGTTCTAATTGGATTGTTTGTTGCTTTATTGTTGAGTTTTAAGAATTCTTTATATTTTCTAGATACTTGTCCTTCATCAGATATGTGCATCGCAAATTTTTGTCTGTTATTTTTGTTTGTTGTTTTTACCAGTCTATAGCTTGACTTTTCATCCTCTTAACAGGGTCTTTGGCAGAGCAAAGGTTTTATATTTTTTTAATAAAGTCCAATTTATCAAGCTTTCCTTTTATGGATTGTTCTTTGGGTGCCAAGTCAAGAACTCTTTGTCTAACTCTAGATCCTAAATATCTTCCCTCATGTTTTTTCTTTTTTCTTTTTTTTTAAATATTTTATTTATTTATTTGACAGAGAGAGAGATAGCGAGAGCAGGAACACAAGCAGGGGGAGCGGGAGAGGGAGAAGCAGGCTTCCTGCTGAGCAGGGAGCCCGATGTGGGACTCAATCCCAGGACCCTGGGATCATGACCTGAGCTGAAGGCAGACGCTTAATGACTGAGCCACTCAGGTACCCTTCCCTCATGTTTTTTCTAAAAGTTTTATAGTTTCACTTGTTGTACATGTCCATGATCCATTGTGAGTTAATTTTTGTAAAAGGCGTGAAACTTAGATCAGGGTTCATTTTATTGCCCATGGCTAACTAACTACTTCAACATCATTTGTTGTAAATGCTATCTTTCCTCCACTGACTTGCTTTTGTACCTTTGTCAAAAATTAGTATATATTAGTATGTATTTGTGTGGATCTATTTCTGGGTCCTCTATTCTGTTTCATTGACCTATGTGTCTATCCCTCTACTTTCTCATATTTACATATTTTGACCCTATTCTCATTTTGATTGTTGTAGCTTTATAATAAGCCTTGAAATCAGGTTTAAGTTGATTCCTCAGGCTTTATTCTTTACAAAATTGTTTTAGCTCTTCTAATTCCTTTCCCTTTCCATATACATTTTGGAAAAATCTCATCTATATCTACAAAATTCTTGCAGGGATTTTGAAAGGAATTGTTGTATATTTATCAATACCTTTATATCACTTTAGGGAGAATTGATATTTTTATTATGTTGATTCTTCCAATCCATGAATATGGTATGATTCTCATTTATTTAGATCTTCTTTGAGTCTCTCATGAGTTTGTGTAGCATTCAGCCTATAAGTCCTGTGCATGTTTTGTTAGATTTACACCTGAGTATTTAATTTTTGAGCAACTGAAATGGTATTGTACTTTAAACTTTGATGTTCTTTTGTTTTTTTGCTAGTATATAGAAACACAACCAATTTTTGTATGTTTATCTTGTTTCAGTGGTATTGCTGAACTTGCTTATTAATCACAGGAGTTGTGTGTATGTGTAGATTCCTTGGGATTTTCTATAATCATGTTAACTGCAAATAGAAACAGTTTTATTTCTCTTTCCTCATCTGTATGTTTTTTATTCCCTTTTCTTGCCTTATTGCAGTGGCCACAACTTCCACTACTATGTTAAGTAAGAGTGGTGAGAGAGGACTTCCTTTTTCTCAATCTTCGATGGAAAGCATTCATCTTTTACCATTAAGTATATGTTAGCTGTAGGCTTTTTATAGTTTTTTTTTTGAGAGAGAGAGAGAGAGAGGCAGAGGGAGAAGCAGGCTCCCCGCCTAGCAGGGAGCCCGATGTGGGACTTGATCCCAGGACCCTGGGATCATGACCTGAGCCGAAGGCAGACGCTTAACCATCTGAGCCACCCAGGCGCCCCTATAGTTTTTTTTTTTTTTAATTAAATTGGGGAAGGGGAAGGTCCCCTCTGCTCTTATTTATCTCAGAGTTTTTAATCATGAATTCATGTTGAATGTTGTCAAATGCTTTTTCTGTATGGATCAATATGATCGTGTGATTTTTCTTCTTTCGTCTATTATTATGGCAGATTGTACTGATTAATTTTTGAGTACTGAACAAGCCTTGCATTCACTTTACATATTGCTGAATTCTATCTGCTAATAGCTTTTAAAGGCTTTTTGTGTTTGTATTCACAAAAAGCTACTGGTCTGTAATTTCTTTTCTTTCTTTCCTTTCCTTTCTTTTCTTGTACTGTCGTTGTTTTTGGTATCAGAATAATACCAGCTTCATGTAATGAATTGGAAACTGTTCCCTCTTCTTCTGTTTTCTGAAAGAGATTGTGTAGAATTGGTGTTAATACTTCTGTAAACATTTACCAAAATTCTCCAATGAAATTGTGTGGGCCTGGAAATTTTTTGAGGGAAGTTTTTTTTTTTTAATTATGAATGTTATTTGTTCAATAATGTTATTTAAATGATCTATTTCATATTGAGTGAATTGTTTTTCAAGGAATTAGCCAATTTCACCTAAGTTGTCAAATTTGTGTGTGTAGAGTCTTTCATAGTACTCTATTTTATCCTTTTGATGTTTCCTGGATCTGTAGTGATAACCTATTTCATTCTTGAAATTGGCAATTTGTATCTTCTCCCTCTTTTGTTAGTCTTGCTGGGGTTTTGTCAATTTCATTGCTATTCTTAAAGAACCAGCTCTTTGTTTCACTGATTTTTACTTTTATTTATTATTTTTATTTCATTGATTTTTAAAAAATTCTTTTTCTGTTGTCCATTTTATTGATTTCCACTCTTATTTTTATTATTTCCTTCCTCCTGCTTTTGTTGTTGTTGTTTACTTTGCTCTGCTTTCTGTAAGTTCCTGAAGTGGGACCTTAGGTGGTTGAGACATTTTTCCTATTTTATGCATTTAGTGCTATAAAGTTTCCTCTCAGCACTGTTTTAGCTGTCTCCCACTAATACTGGCATGTTGTATGTCCATTTTCATTAAGTTCAATGTATTTTTAAAACTTTTCCCATGACTGCCTCCTTTACCCAAGCATTATTTAGAAGTGTATTGTTTAGTTTTCAAGTGTTCATGGATTTCCCTATTGTCTTTTCATTATTGATTTCTAGTTTGATTCTATCATTGTTGAAGAACACACTGTATAATTTCTATTCTTTTAAATTTGTTGAGGTTTGTTTTGTGGCCCAAGATATGGTATATCTTGATATATGTTCATGAACACTTCAAAAGAATGTATTTTCTACTGTTGTTGGGTGGGATGTTCTATAAATATTGGCTAGATCCTGTGGGTTGATTGTGTTGTGTGTTTTTGTTTCTTTGTTGAATTTCTGTCTAGTTGTTCTGCCAATTGTTGAGAGAGGGGTGTTGAAATCCCCAACTATAATTCTGTATCTGCCTGTTTATCCTTTAAGTTCCATCAGTTTTTCTTAAGCTACTTTCAATATTTTATATCACCTTTAGTTCTCAGAAGTTTAATGAGTATGTCTTGGCGTAGATTTCTTTGGTTTATCCTGTTTAAAGTTTGCTCAGCTTCTTGAATCTGTAAGCCTATGTTTCTTCACAAATTTGGGAAATTTTCAGCCATTATTTCTTTTTTTTTTAAGATTTTATTTATTTATTTGAGAGAGAGAGAAAGTGAGAGAGAGAGAGAGAGGGAGAGCACAAGCCGGGGGAGCAGTAGGCAGAGGTAGAGGGAGAAGCAGGTTCCCAGCAGAGCAGGGAGCCAGATATGGGACTCAATCCCAGGACCCTTGGGTTACGTTGGCGAGGCCAGGCCGTAGGCTGAAAGATCCATCGGGTGAAAAATGCAATGATCTTCAGGGGATTATGAAAGGTCAGTCACTCTGTGGCCTGGGGCTGGGGGAGTGGCATCTTCCCCCTCTTGTCAATTCAGGGAAGGCACAGCTGGGCTCCAGTGTAGGTTCCCAGTCATCCTGGTTGCAGGGCCAGCGTGGATCTCCTGACTGAAGTCAACATGTGGAGACAGAGGCTGACCACAGGTGCATGGGGAGACAGGTGAGGTAGAATGTGGTTCCACAGAGAAAGGCTGCTATCTCCAAGGCCCTGCAGCATCTGAGCAAAGCAGACAGAACACAATTCAGGTCAAGTGGGAACGTGCAAGAATGATCAGAAAAACAAGGTGGGTAAAGAGCACCCATGGATGGGGGATTTGTAAACAGAGATTTCCCCAGTTCTTGGAGGCACGAGGAAATACAGCTCTGTTCCTGCCTTCTAAATGTGGATGCTGCACTCCTGCTCTGGCCACAACAGACTTATCCTCTGAGAGAAAGGGTGTGCTAGGTGTAGACACCTAGTGTGGTATCTTTCTAGCACCTTTTTCTTAGAACTGGCACCTCTTTTGGAGTCTCACTTGGGCACCCCACCCAGATCTGTTCTCTGCCACTGTCTACCACCAAAGGAGATGGAGTCAGGATGGACACCTAACCCTACCTTGTCAATTATATTGTGTCTGGGCTGGTCTCTCAACAAGACAAATTGAAATAGGTCATGTTGGAAGAGTGGCTATTTTCCAGATGTCAACAGCCCCAAGAAGCAGAGAACGGAGGACTCAAGAGCAGCAGAGAGCAGAGTCTTTGGGTCAGAAGTCACCCCTGTGTCCTTGTAAAGAAGCCACCATCTTGTTTAAGCCAGCCAGATAAATATTTTCTATCTGCAGCCCTCAAGCGCTAGCTGTTGCACTGAGCCATGGTTAACATGACCCTGTATTCCACACGGCTACATGTGAGGCCAAAGGAATTGTGCCAGTCATCTATTTCTGTGTAACAGATTGTCCTCAGACACAGTACTCTCAAACAACGATAAATATTTACCATCTCAGACAGTTTCTGAGAGTCAGGAATCAGGAGTGGTTTAGCTGGGTGGTTCTGGCCCAAGGTCTTCCATGATCAAGGGCTGCATCATCTGAAGGCTTGGCTGGGGCCAGAGAAGACACTTCCAGGCTCACTCACGTGGGTGTTGGTATGCCTCATTCAGGTCCTCACTGGCTGTTGGCCAGGCACTTCAGTTCCTTATACTGGGCATCCCTATAGACTGCTGCCTTCAGACGGAGAGTGGGGGAGGGAGGGAGGGAGGAGGGCTGCAGAATGAGTGGGGTTGGCTGGGTGATAAGGAGGACAGTGGGAGTGAGCATTCTGCAGAGAAGTCAGAGAAAGCCTCTGGTGTTCTGGAATGTTGCTTAAGGTCCTAGTGATGAGAGATGCAGTTGGTGAGGGGGAGGGCATGAAGGGCTTTGGTGCCCTGCTAAGGGAGGTGGGAAGGGGCATATCTTGGGAGCAGTGGGGAGCCCTAAAGATTTAAGCAGGGGAATGGCACTTTCTGATATATCTAGCATCAGTGTGTGGAGAATGGAGTTGCAGAAGCAAGACGAGGGCAGTGAGATACTTTCACTAGTTACTGTTCTGAGAAATGGAAACTGAAGTTTGGAAGGTGGAGCCGCTCACAGGAGGTCTCGGGGCCAGGAGGTGTGGAGCTGGGCTTTGAGCTCAGGCAGTCTGCTCCCAGCGCATGCCCTCCACCTGACCACTTTCAGTGTCCATGGTGGGTTGAACGTGTCACCACCAAACACATACCCAAGCCTTTTCTCCTGGTACCTGAGAATGTGACCTTATTTGGAGAGAGCATCTTTCCAGATGTAATCAAGTTAAGGATCTCAAGATGAAGTCATCGTGGATTTAGGGTGGGCTCTAAATCTAAGGAGTTGTCCTTATAAGAGAAAGGAGAGAGAGATTGGAGACGTTGACACAGGAGGGGAGAAGGCTGAGTGAAGAGGGAGGCAGAGATTGGAGTGAAGTATCTGTCTGCCAAGCACGCCCAGGATTACCAGCAGCCCTCAGAAGCTGGTAGAGAGGCAGGGAGCAGACTCTTTCTCAGAGAAGAGCCTCCAGAGGGAGTGTGGCCCTGCCGACACCTTGATTTAGCGCTTCTGGCTTCCAGGACTGGAAGAGAATAAATTCCTGTTTTAAGCCACCCTGTTTGTGGTCATTTGTTACAGCAGCCCTAGGATATCAATACAGCCCCCAAAGCCCCTTCCAGGGAGAGCCAGCCCCCTGGCCTGTCAGAACACTTGATTTTTTTCAGCCATTCACTGAGCCCAGGAAGACCTGAGTGGGAGGGTGAAGAGACCCTCTCCTCCTTCTGCCTGTTCTTCCCAGGAAACTTCCATGATGCCACCTTCTCCTCTGGGGGGCTGACCTGAGCTCCTACTGATGGGTTCACACCAAGCAGGGGGGTACCTAGGCAGAGTGGGAAGGGTCTCTCAGAGTTTGGTGTTCCCAAGAATCATCTGGAGAGCTTGAAACACATTCCCGGGCTCCACACCTAAGAGGTTCTGATTCAGTCAGTGAAGGTGGGCCTGGGGATGTGCCTGTCTCCCAAGCTCCCAGCCACCGTTGATGCTGCTGGTCTGGGGACCACACTGAGTAGTACCAATCTAGGCAGAGGGGGTAGCTCAGTCAGGGGCTGGGTGAGAGGGGGGTGGAACAGAAGCGTGGGCCAGGAAAACACCAGCTATTATGGAGCACAGAGGCCCAACCTGCAAGAGCCCGATGATGAGGTGACAGGTGGGATGGTTCATTTCCAGGAGGGCCAGGGACCCATCCAAGGCCAGGAAGCCAGCTCCAGGGTCTGCTTGAGGGAAGGGAAGCCATGGGAGGACCAGGCATGTGCAGGAGAGCATGGGACAGGGTGGGGTGGGGTGGGGCAGGTGGGCAAGCGAGGGCCTTGGGTCAAAGGTCTGGAGTAACAGTTTGGCACCTGCCGCGATGAGGGTTTAGAGAGGGCACTCCACCTTCTGGTCAGGAAGCCAGTTCACAGACATTGGTCCAATCAACACCGTCACCATTAACCACACTGGGTGTCTACCAGTTTCTCCAAGTCTCCAGCCTGTCATCCCTGGCACTCAGGCTCATGGCCGACTCAGCTGAAAGGGGCCCAGTGTCAAAACTGAGACAAGCCATATTGAAACCGTCCAGGACGCCTCAGAGGGAGCCTCCTTCCCCCTCTGATTGTTCGAGAAAGGCAAGACCTTTCCATCTGCAAAGCTAGGCCTCTGGCTTTGCAAACGCGGCCGCCCACCCCCCATGGAGCTCGCTGAAGCCCAGACACTTAATGCAAGCTCCAGGGCCCTTACAAACAGACCTTCCCCAGCTGGTAGGAGCTGTTTTCTTTTCCCCTCTAAGAGGTTTGTTCCTGGTCATAAATTCTGCAGGCCCAGTCAGCCAGGCTAGGATGTACACGTTGGTAAACACTGTAGTTAAAAACGTGCTTCCCGGCTGAAAAAGAAGGCCCTGACAATGGAGCCTTGTCCCCGGCAGCAAATCTGACGGACACCTTCTTTGATTCCTTAACCTTGCTGCAGGCTTGTATGAAATTGGCCCCATTCTCCGGGGTCCATCAAACGTGCATTTAAACTACTTCATTAGCATCTTCCTCTGATCCATAACCACTCGGCAAATCCAACAGTCACTTGGTGAGGGCAGCCGCGGTTTTCTATCTGGTGAACATCTAAAACTCCTTGACAAAGTTCCTTTTAAAATTTACTTCCTTTGTTCCGTCTTCGTCTTCTGTTGAGATCTTTAGTGGCCAATGTACTCCGAGATGACTTGGGGACAAAAATCCCGTCTGGCCCAGACAGTAAATCTAGCCTCCATTCAGACGGGCTAAATGTGTGCTTTATGCCCATTGTCACAGGCTCTCCAAAGCTCCTGCGCCTTTAAGGGCTTCCTACAATAAATTAAGCCCAGCGCACCGTGGTCGTGGGCGAGGGAGGAAGCGGCCGGCTGCGGCAAGGAGCGGTGGCCCAGCGTCCGCCGCAGATGAGACGGCTGGGCCCAGGCCACCAGGCACGGCCCCCCAGTGTCCCCGGACTTCTGGCCTGGGCTTCCGCTGCCGCTTCGGAGTCTTGTTTGCAAGAGGCAGAAATCCCAACTCCAAGTGGATTCTGCCACATTGTGAACAGGAAGTCTGGGGCGGGGGAGCGGCTGGGTGTGGGCTGCCCCAGGGCCCCAGGACCAGCCCCACTCTCTCCCTGTCCCCTCCGGGCCGCACCCTCCTGCGGGTGACACGATGCCAGCAGTAGCACCTGCAGCCCCGAGCCCCGCCCCCCTGGGTTCTAGTCCAGCCTCGCTGAGCGCAGGTCTCTTCCCAGCATTCCTCAGCGACGGCCTCATTGGCTGCCTTTGGGCCATGTGACCACCCCTGACCAATCACAGGCCCGGGTGGCCTGCGGCCGGGCAGGGAAGCCACACTGAGCGGGGAGGCCGGCGGGGTGGGGGGGGTGCCCGGGGGGGTGCCCTCCCCGGCGGAGAATTGGGGTATGGTGCTCGGAAGAGGGGTGAATGATGGATGCTGGGTTGCCAGAGCAACAGACACCAGCTGCGGTCTCCAGCCAACGCCTGTGATTCCCAGGGGCAGGTGACGGCTTGGAGGCTGGAACCCAGAGGGGACCCGCATGTTCCACCTGAGGTTTCTTTACATCTGTGGCCATGATGCTGCCTCTGCTGGGTTCCTGATGCCTCTCTGGCGTTTCTCCGAGGGAGGACCGTTGGCCAGTGGGTGTCAGGAAAGGGAATTAGTGTTCTGCGAGGTTCGGGAGTTCTGGGGACTGCTCATCTGCCAGGAATGGTGGCTCTGGGTGGGATGGGGACCATGGGCAAAAGGGTCAGTGATTGGAAAAGATGCCTTTGAACCCTGGGTCTCTGGCCATGGACCAGTCCAATAGAAAGACTGCCCTGGAATGTGGCAGAGACCCCATACCTCCATGTTTCTTACTGTCAAAAACCGTTATTTGGGCAATCATGGATCTAGCTAAAGAACAATGTTTTCCAGCCTTTTTTTTTACTGATGTGCTGACAACATGACACAGTGTGGCCAGTGACATGATGGGGGTTATTGGATGGAGCTTCTGGGGAAATTCTTTAATAGCCTGAAACCCCTTGTGTCCTTTCCCCCATTCTTCTTGCCCGAAACACAGATGTGATGGGCTCCTGTCCCGCATTGTGGCCCATGTTTGATGCTATCAGACTTCCCTTTTTTGCTAGTCTGATGGATGCAACATGGCATCACTAACTGCTTTCATTTTCATCCCCTTGATTACCAGTGACGTTGTGGTGCCTACTGCAGTTTCTTTCTCTTTATTTTGACTCTTTTGTATGTTTTGCCCACTTTTTTCACTTATTGGTTTTTAGAAGTTCTTTACATATTCTGGATACATATCTTTTGTCAAATATAAGCATTGAGTATATCTTCTCCCTATCTGTGGCTTTTCATTTTTCCTGTAGTATTTTTTGTCATACTAAAGTTTTTCACTTCTGATGTAGTTAAATTTATTTAATCTGATATAGTTAAATTTATATAGTCTTGTCAATTAATTGTGCCTTTTATGTTGGTTTAATACATCTCATCTCAGGGTCATAAAGACATTCTCCTAGGTTTTATCTTAAAATTGTATCGATTGTCTTTGCAAATTTAGATCTCTTATTAACTGGAATTTTTTTTTTTTTTTGGTAGGTGTGAGGAAAGGATCTAATTTTTTCTTGCTTTCCTTTGTAAAGTCAATTGTCCCAGATCCACAGATTGAATATTTTTCTTTGTTTTATTTTTTTTCAGATTTATTTTTACATATATCTTTTGTGTCCCTGTTCTGTCTCATCAGTCTGTTTATTCCTGCACCAATATCACAAAGTTTTAATTACATTTGCTTTACTGTAAACTCTCATCTCAGAAAGCAGTCTTTTGTGCTCTCTCCTTCCTCCCTTGCCTCTTTCTCCTTCTCTTTCTTGTCTTCCTTTGACTGTCTTCTGGCTTTTTGCACTTTACTCTTCCATATAAATTCTTAAATCACCCTGTCAAGTTTCCTAAAATAGCCTATTGGAATTTTGATTAGGTTTGCCTTGAATTCATAATTGATATGAGTAGAATTGTCATCACTTGAGTCCTCCTATCTATGAACATGGTATATCTCTTAATTTGTTTAATACTTCCTTTGTTTTCAATGGAGATTAATACTTTAATCCATAAAGTTTTTATTAGACTTGTTCCCAGGTGCTGTCCATTATTTGATGCTGTTTTAAATGTTACCTTTTTATACTTTTTTTTCTGATTGTTTTGATGAATAAGAATGTAACCAAATCTCTGATTTTCTCAGAAGAAAAAAACTTGCTAGTGAATAATAGCAAAGAGGTATAGTTAAAGTAACAGATAAATAGAATTCCAAAAGATATTTAATTAAAAACAATACAAAGCAAAAAAAAAAAAAAAAAGAAAAAAAAGCCAGAAAAGGAGGAACATAGGGGAAAATAAAACAGAGAAGGCAAAGCTAAATCCAACTATATAAATATTATCGGTATGCTAGTAGATTAAACACTGTATTTAAAAAAAGAGCAAGACCTGACTTACTGCCAATGAAAGACACACTTTAAATATAAAGATACAGAGAGTAAATAGATGGAAAAGGATACACCATGCAAATGGTAAGCATAAGAAAGCTGAAGTGGTGGTAATTTTAGATAAAATAGACTTCAAGACAAAGAATAATAGCTAACGTGAAGAGGAAAATGTCATAATAATAAGGGACACATGGGTGGCTTAGTTAAGTGCCTGACTGTTGGTCTTGGCTCAGGTCATGATCTCAGAGTTATGAGATCAAGCCCTACATTGGGCTCCACACTCAGTGCAGAGTCTGCTTGAGATTCTTTCCCCCTCCCTCTCCCACTCTGTTCCTCCCCCTGCTCATTTTTTCTCTCTAAAATAAATAAAATCTTTTAAAAATAATAAAAATAAATCCAATAAATAGTAAAGGGGCATTCATAAGGAAGATAATGATGTAATAGTCAAAATATCTATATACCTATTAATGGATCTTCAATATGAATGAAGAAAAATTTGACAAAATTATATATAGATAACCCACAAACATAATTGGACATTTTGGTATTCTTTTTTCAGCAGTAGATAGAACAACTAGATAAAAACTGAGAAGAGCATCAAAAAGAATAAAATACCTAGGAATAAATTTAATCAAGGAAGTGAAAGACCTGTATATTGAAACCTACAAGACATCAATGAGAGAAATTGAAGAAGACACAAATAAAGGGTAAGATTCCATGCTTATGGATTAGAAGAATCATATTATTAAAATGTCCATACTAACTGAAGCAATCTACAGATTCAGTGTAATTTGTATCAAAATTCCAATGGATTTTGAAAAAGATTTATTCATTTAATTTAGAGAGAGGGAGAGAGCATGAGTGGGAGGAGCAGAGGGAGAGAGAAAGAGAATCTAAAGCAGACTCCACACTGAGTGCAGAGCCTGATGTGGGGCTCAATCTCACAACCCTGAGATTGCGACCTGAGCTGAAATCAAGGGTCAGATACTTAACAGACTGAGCTACCCAGGCACCCCCCACCAATAGTTTTTTTTTTTTTTTAAAGAAATAGAACAAATAAACTTTGTTGGAACCACAAAAATCCACAGATAGCCAAAACAACCTTGAGAAGAACAATGCTGGAGGCATCATGCTCCTTGATTTCAAACTATATTACAAAAATATAGTAACTAAAACAGTATGGTATTGGCATAAAAACAGACAAATAGATCAGTGGCACAGAATAGAGCCCAGAAGTAAACACACACACATATAGTCAATTAATTTATAATGAAGGAGCCAGGAATATACAACAGGGGCAGGGGGAGGTGAGTCTCTTTAATAAATGGTGTTGGGAAAACTGACAGCCACATGCAAAAGAATGAAACAGGACCACTATCTTATACCATACATAAAAATTAACTCAAAATGGATTAAAGACTTGAATGTAAAACCTGAAACCATAAAATTCCTAGAAGAAAGCATAAGCATGAAGCTCCTTGACATAGTTCTTGGCAATGATTTTTTGAATCTGATACCGAAAATAAAAGCAGCATAAGGAAAAATAAATAAGTAGGGGTATATTGAACTGAAAAGTTTCTGCACAGCAAAGGAAAACAATAAAATGAAAGACAGCCTACTGAATGGGAGAAAATATTTGCAAGCCATATATCTGATAAGGGGTTAGTATCCAAAATATATAAAGAACACATACAACTTAATAGCAAAGAAACAAACAATCCAATTAAAAAATGAGCAGAGGATCTGAATAGACACTTTTCCAAAGAAGACATACAGATGCCCAACAGGTACATGAAAAGATGCTCAACATCACTCATCAGGGAAATGCAAATTAAAACCAAAATGAGATATCACTTCACATCTGTGAGAATGACATTATCAAAAAGACAAGAAATAACAAGTTTTGGTAAGGCTGTGAAGAAAAGGAACCCTCTGCACTGTTAGTGGGAATGTAAATTGGTGCTGCCACTATAGAAAACAGTATGGAGTTTCCTTAAAAAGTTAAAAATAGAACTACCATATGATCCAACAATTCCACTTCTGGGTACTTATCCGAAGAAAACAAAAACACTAATTGTAGGGATAACTTTCTAATATTCTATTCACTTGTTGAAATGTGGATTCAGAACCATGAAAATATCAAATCAATATCAAAATCGCTCCATTAAATCCAGATGACTACTAAAAAAAAAAAAAAAGATATATACCCTTATGTTCATTGCAACATTGTTTACGATAGCCAAGATATGGAAACAACCTACATTTCCACTGATGGATGAATGGACAAAGAAATTGTGATATATATGAATATCATTCAGCCATAAAAATGATTGAAATCTTACCATTTGTGGCAACATGGATGGACCTCTAGGGCATTATGCTAGGTGAAATAAGTCAGGCAGAGAAAGACAAACACTGCTTAATCTCTCTTAAGCTCTTGGATACAAAAAATAGATTGGTGTTTGCCAGAGGAGGGGGGTGAAGGTAGGAGAAATAAGTGAAGGGGGTTTAAAAAAATATATATATATGTATATATATTTATATTTATATTTATGTATTTTATATCTATATATGTTTTTCTATATATAAGGAAATAACAAAAGCAGGATGTTACTCATTTGCATCCACTGGGGAAAAAAAACCCCTAAGAGACATGGAAAATTTAAACAATGCTATAGTCCACTTTGATTGAAGTGATATTTATAGAAGTCTACACGCCAAAAGACAGAATACACACGTCTTTTAAATTTTCATCAAGATATACTATATGCTGATCATAATGAAAAATGTTGTTCTTATCTTTTTTCCCCCATATGCAATGTATCTTCTTCTCTAGATGCTTTTAAGATTTTTCTCTTTATCACCTGTTTGCTTATAATACGTCATGGTGAAACCGTCTTCACATTGGTCCTGCTTGGGGTTCATTAAGATTCTTGGATCTGTGGGTTTACAGTCTACATCATATTTGGAACATTTTTGGCCATTGTTTCTTCAAATATTTAAAAAAAATATTTTATCTATCTATTTGAGAGAGAGAGAGAGACAGAGCATGAGCAACGAGGAGAGGGAGAAGCACGCTCCTGCTGAGCAGAGAGCCCAATGTAGGGCTTGATCCCAGGACCCTGGGATCATGACCTGAGCTGAAGGCAGACGCTTAACTGACTGAGACACCCAGGGGTCCTGCTTCAAATATTTTTTTCCTGACAACCCCTGAATTAGTTATCTTTTGCTGCATAAATACATACCCCTAAACCAGTGGCTTAAAACAATAAGCAAATTATCTCACAGAGTTTTTGTGGGTCAGGAATGTGCAGAGCAGCTCATCTGGGTGCCTCTGGCTCAAGGTCCTTCATAAGAAAGCCCCAATCTAGGTGTTGGCTGGAGTTGTGGTCACGTGCTGTTTTCATTGAGTTTTTTCCACCACGTGGACCTCTTCCTAGGGCTGCTTGAGTGCTTTCAAATGTAGCAGCTAGCTTCCCCCAGAGTGAGTGTCCAACAGAATAAGGCTGAAGCCACAGAGTCTTATATGACCTATCCTCAGAAGTCACACCACAACATTTCCTGCAGTGCTTGAGTGGTTACTAGATCAGCCTTATTCAGGTAGGGAAGGGGCTGTCAAGGTCATGGGTCCCAAAAGATGGGGGCCATTGGGGACCATCTTGGAAAATGGCTACCACACTCCTAGCTTTCTTTCCTCAACCCTTGAATCTCCAATTATATGTACACTAGACCACTTGATATTGTCCTGCAGGTCACTGACGCTGTCTGTTTAATCTCCTTTTTTCCTGTGTACTTCATTTTGGATGGTTTCTCTTGCTACATCTTCAAGTTCCCCAATCTTTTCTTCTGGAGTATCAGATGAGTTGTTTATTCCATTCAGTGAATATTTTATTTCAGGTATTGTATTTTTCATCCCTGTAAGATTCATTTGGTCAAGTTGGCTGACAGTGTTGTTTAAGTCATCTTTATTCCTCTTGATTGTCAACTTGTCCCACCAATTAATGAGAGAAGTGTTGAAATCTTCAACCATAATCTTCAACCGTGTGTCTGTTTTTCTTTTCTTTTTTTTTTCAGTTCTGTCCGTTTTTGCTTAGTGTATTTTGAACCTCCCTTACTCAGTACATGCACATTTAAGATGGTCACATCTTGGTTAATTGACCTTTTTAGCATTGTGAAATGCCCTTTTTTATATATTTTTCCATTTTTATACTTTAAATCTCTTTGTGTATTTATACCTAAAGTGTGTTTTTTGTATAACACATGGAGTCAGGGACTGATCTCTGGCTAGTCTGATGACTGCCAGGCACAACTTGAGTATGACTCAATACTTCAGTCTGAGCCAAAAATTGCCACATATGTCCCATATCACATTTTTTCAAGGCCCCAGAGTGTGTCTCCCTTTCATTCACGATCTTAAACTGATCCTCTCTGGTCACGGGGAGAATGACTTCCATTTTGCAGATGAGGCTCCAGGACGGGGAGTGGAGTGCTTGAGCCCACTCCCATGGTCACCAGAGTCAGAAGCCTTGCCTACTGGCTTGGGGCCAGCTCTCCTGTCCCACTGCAGCTGTGAAGGAGGCTCCAGCTTCCTGGGGGGAGTTCCTCCCCCCTCACACAAACGGATTGATACAAGCCATTTTGCATTCAAATTGGATTGATCAGAAACTACTTAACCAACCACATCAGAAGGCACATTGAAGTGAATTTTCCAGAAACTATAGGAGGTAGGTTTGCCCTAGAATTAGTTGGCAGCTTGTACCTATTGTTAAAAAAGAAAGAAAAAAGTCTTGTCACCCTCTTCAATGCTAGGAGAATGAGCATAATTGAAAGAGGTTCAGGATTTTTTTTTTTTTAAAAGAAAACCCTCACAGCCTTCTGCCTGGTGTACAGCTGAAATGGGGCAAAAGGGGAAACTGAGCTTGCCTGAGCAGGGGATCAGATATCAAAGGCGGTATGTCCTGCCTGAGTGTGGTGTTCGTTGGGCCCCATCTGGACTCCTGCCCCCATGCCATAGTCTGGAGGTGGGTGGGTGGGGAGCGTCTCCTTTCACAGACCACTCCATCTGCTCCTGCCACCCCTCCTGCCCACCCTCTGCTGGCTCAGGTTAGCCCTGGAAGCTACCCACATGTCTGTGAATGGTACACTTCATCTGTCCAGATAAACCAGGAGGGGATGGACACCACCAGTGGGTTTCCCAGTCAAACATTGGAGGGCATTTTAATTGACAAGTAGCTCCTAACCAGCACAGCGACCCCATGCCTGGGACCGTGGGGGAGACAAAGACAAGCTGGTCCCGGGTGACCCACTGTTAAGTGGTGGAGACACACGTGAATGTGTGGAATACCCGAGGCTCAGACTTGAGAAACACTCCAGGACACCACTCATTGTTAAGTGACAGTGGGGACAATGGAGGCTCCATGGCCAGAGAAGGGATTCAGAAGCAGGTTGATGAATGTGGACAAGTCACCTACTATGTGCTCTTGTAGGAGGAAAGTTTGTCCCAGGATGAGTGGCAGCTTGTGTTTACTGTTAAAGAAAAAATTATCTTGCGAGCATCTTGCCACCTCTCATATGTGGGATGGTGTGAGTCCGGTTCTTTCACATACACGGTCTCATTTGCTCTTCCGGAGCCACTCCATCAGGATCTTATTAACTCATTTTACAGTGGGGAAACTGAGGCTGGGGGTGACTTCAGGCACAGTCTCAAAGACAGGCCTCTCAGAGGAGAAGGTCTGTGTCTCAAAGGCTTGGTGGGGTGGGGGTGAGGCTGGGGGACATTTCCTGCGGCTTGGGGAGCAGGCTAGCCCAAGACCTGTCCGGGACACAGCCAGGGCCCCAGCGTGAACTGACCAAAGGGTTTGGGCAGGTGTATGACTGGGTAAGGATGAGGCTGCACTGGGGGCGGAGCCAGGATTCCCGGACATGCCCGTGGTTTCTGACACAGGTGGTCATGGTTGTGTCCTTCTGAGATCACCTTTGTCATGGCTCTGTGGGGGCTGGGTGGGGCTCAGAGCTGTTGCGTTCCCGAGTGCTTATTTTGTAGATGAAGGAACCAAAGCAAAGGGGAGGAGGAAGTTTTTGGAAGCATGGGTGAGTAAACGGTCACGCAAAGAAACCACCAGGTCTCCCCGCATAGTGGTCTCTCCATTCCTGGTTCTCATGCTCCCATGGGCACCATGCTTTCTTTGGGAGTCATGCTGCACCTGAGCTTGGCCCCAGCGCCGGGTTTTTCCCCATGGTGGTAGTTGTGGGGTCAGGTCTGTGTGTGTGTGTGTATGTGTGTATGTGTGTGTGTGTGTGTGTGGTGGGCAGGATGGGAGGCTGATGTGGGGGTTTAGAGATGGGCAGCTTCTCCCATAAAACTGAGACTTCACTGATTCCCAATGGTGACAGTCTTTTCCCTTGTGCTCAGCAAAGGCTGTTGGAGTTGGGGGTTGTCCCCTGACCTCCACCCACCCACATTCCCTTAGCGACCCAGGGGAGACCTTGCAGTGAGGCCTCTGTCCCTAGCCATGGGACTGAATGCCTCCATATGGGGTCGTCTGGGATTGCAGGTTCTGAAAGCCTGGATTAGGGCAATGAATGACAACTCTCCAAATCCCAGTGCCCGTGGGCAAGGCCACATCCTTCCTTGGGATGTCTTTCCTTCCGTCCCCTCTCCATCCTCCCTCTAACAGAATGTGCGGGCCACTTCTTTGAGTGTGAGGCACAGCCTGACTCCTGGACTGGCTATAGGCCTGACTGTGGTAGGAGGAAGCTGGAGATGCCTTTGGGGGCTGGGGCCCTGGGCGTTCGCAGGAGGCACGACCGCTCAGCCAGTGAAGATAATGAAGCTTATGCAGGTGCCTCACCTGCATGGACTCATCCCCGGGTTCTGCATGGGCTACTCTGGCCCAGCCTATGGGTCACCCCTGCCTCTGTGCCTTGTTTCTGGGCTGGGGACTGGCCCCCATGACATCCTGCCCCAGTGGGTCACACGGAGGTTCCTACTCAGGGCCACAAGGACCAGGATTCAAGGCCATCTGTTCCCTTGAGGACCGGAGGTGACAAGGACCTGGCTGAGCCGGCCTGGCCACACCCCTGAGGTTATCAGAGGTGGAGGCCCCCAGACAGATGCTCCTTCCCACAAGAAACTAGAAGATATTTCAGATGTGGCCTTAATAATAAATCTCCGTCAAACATGCTGAGGACAGACTGATGTGTTACAAACTCAATCCCACAAAGAGTGTGCAGCCCAAGCGGTGCAGGAGAATTATTACAGAGGAGGCTCAGGTGGTTAGTTAACAATGTGATCATATGCTACCTTTCTACATTTGGTGATGTTTATGGTTTCGTCATCTTTTAAAAATGTGTCATCTGTTGCGATTTCTTTTTTGTTCTAAATGATTATTTTTGGACTTCCTTTGTATTTGTAATGTGGTGTCCTTGTTCTCAAACAGACCCTCCAGATTGGAGGCGCTTCAGGCCCCTGATGTCCGGCCTGCCGCAGCCTCAGTGCTGCCTGATCTTTCCACTGGGGCCTTGGGAGAAGGCCCAGGTGTTGTCCTATGATTACACTTCCCCCAGGAGATCCGTTTAGAAGAGTGTTTCCCATTTTTCTAAAAGGAACAAAAGCTGTTGCAGGCATTCACTTCCCTGATCCCAGGGCTTGTGGGGATCTTGGGTCCCCATGGAGGCCGCTGGCGAAAAAGGAAGTGAAGGAGGGAGAGCGGTGGGGGCAGGGTCCTGTGGGATCTGGATCAGACCAGATGGCAGGAGCAGGTGAGCAGGTGAACAGGTGCACAGGGCTCAAGGATACCCTCCTATCTCCTCCCTACCCCTCCCTCCATCTCTAGGCTCCCCCTCCCCACTGCCAAGGCTAGGACAAGATGCCAGAGGAAGCTGGCTTTGTGGGGCCTTGCTAGTCCCAGGGAAAGCTGACTAGCCCCTGCTGAACATAAGGATGTGCAGACTGCTTTATGAGGGCACATGCCTTGCTGTCTGGGTCACGAGGGTGCACCTTTGTGGGCATATCCCCATGTGCCCACATGCACGTGTGCCCATGTGCAACAAGGTGGGGAGAAGCATCGCTACCAAGAGGCAGATAATGTCAAGACCAAGGAACTCTTCTTGTCAGCCCTTGAAATCTAGACTTTGTTCAATACAGCTCTTTGGCATTTCTGGCTCTGGGAATGCATCTGTTTTTAAGATTCTTTTTGGCTTGGGATTTCTAAGAATCCCAAGAAGTTAGTTTGTAAGAGAAATAGAGGTAAAGCTATCCATTTATCCATCCACATATCCATCCATGTACATCCATGTATTCATTCATCCACCCACCCACCCACCCACTCGTCAACCCACCCACTCATCTACCCATCTACCAATCCATCCATCATCCAACAATCCATCCATCCATCTACTCACCTACCCATCCATCTATCATGCATCCGTCCATCCATGCTTCTATCTATCCATCATCCGTCCATCCATCCATCCATCCCTCCCTCCATCCATCCATCCAACCATCCATCCATCCATATATACATAATCAATGCTCACTGAACCCCAAATACTGCTGGGACAAACTCTGGCTGCCAGATGCTGGAGACACAGGTGAATCAGACACAGTCTTTTCCCTGAGGAGTTCTCAGCCTCATTCTCCAGAAAGATCAGGAGAGAAACAATTACAACACAACAAGATCCATGCCCTAATTGAGGCTGGTGCAGTGGGCACCCCAAGGAGCCCTTAATTCAGCTATAGGTAGACCAAGGAAGGCTTCAAGGGCAGGAGGCTTCAGAGCTGAGTCCTGGAGGAGAACAAGGAGTTTAGGTGGAGGGAGCTGGAGAAGGACATTCCAAGACAAGGACACACCTCTACCTCAGCCTCTAGTAACAGGTGCAGGAGTGTGGTAACCGGCTGGCAAGGTAATGTCATGTCTCTTACCTCCTGGCTTTCATACCCTGGTGTAGGGTCCTCCTATGCAGAATCAAGGCTTCTGTGTGATGAGTAGAGTGCGGCAAAATGGCGGTGTGGCTAGGTTGCAAAGGGCACTGCAGCTTCCCCTCTGGTCTCATAAACCCCTCTGAGGGAAGCCAGCTGCCATGACATGAAGACATTTGAAAGGTCCCATGAAGAGGAACTGAGGCCTCCTACCAGCATCCAGCAGCAACTTACCAGCCTTGGAGGCAGATCCCCCTCCCTGGTCAGACTTTCCAGATGACTGCCCCCAAGCTGACCTCTGTCTGCCACCTCAGGAGAGGCTCCCAGCCACGCCCTGCCCACATTCTTGACCCACAGAAACTGCCAGCATAATAAATGTTTATGATTGCTTTAACTTTGGGACAATTTGTTATGCAGCAATAGATAACTAATACATGGGCATGGAGAGAAATCTGCTCAGCCCCAGCGCTGGCCCTTCCTTCTGTCTGCCAGCCACTGGGATAAGGAATGTGGCTGCCATGAATGGTTCTCACCAGAGCCAGGGCTCAGGTGGAAGGAATTCCCAGAAGTCATTCCCCTACTCACGCATTCCATAGGTATTTATTGAGGGCCCACTCTCCTGCAGCTTACCTTCTGGTAGGAGAAGACAACACTGAAGAAACAAAGAAGTGAGTGCTATGAAGGAAAATTGAACAGGATGGGGGGTGGTGAGGGAATGTCTGGTGTGGATGTGGGTGCTTCTTTAGTTAAGGAGGTCAGGGCAGGCTACCCTGATGACGGGACACTGAGCAGAGAACTGAAAAAAGTCTGAGAGCAAGCCAGCTGGATATCTGGGGAAATAGTGCTCCAGACTGAGGCAGCCAACCACGGTGTGTGCAAAGGTCCTGAGGCAGGAGTTTCCTTGGCATGTTAGAGGAATGGCCAGGGGACTGGAGAGGCTGGAGCACAGCGAGGGAGACGCAGAGTGGGAGTTTATGAGGTCAAGGAGGCGGGCAGCAGGCTAGGTGGGGCCTTGGAAGCCACAGTGATGTGTCTGGAGAATGTAGGGTGCTTGTTCCAGGCTTGGGAACTATTCCAACACTTCCCACACTCCCAGCTCTTTGACATTGGCTCACAGAAGCTGCAGGATGGTTGCTCTGGGACTCACATCAGCTTGAAGACTACAGTGAGTTGTGGCCAGCGGGAGACGCTCCATATGCCTTGCAACCATCCTTGGCATTCGCTCGAGGGACAGAGGGGGAGATACGAGTTCTGCCTCTCCTCCACCGTGTTGCTGCATCTCACTCCTTCTAGAGTAAAATTCAACTTCCTCAGCCTAAAGTTTGACACTCTTCCGACTATGCTTCCAGTTCATGTGTCTAGCCTCATCTCCTACCTGAGCCCATATTGCAGGCTGAACTTCCCCTCCCCTCCCCCTGTGTGGGCTGCCCAACATCCTTCTCGTTTGAGGCTGGGCACCCTCCACGTGATGCTTCCCAGCAGCCTCCAGCCCTGGCAGAGGCTCTGTTCTTTCCCTGACTCCCACCACACACCAAAGTTTCTTCCAGCTTGTGTTGTTTCTGATGGGATGTCTTGGTCATTCTCATCCTTGTCTACCTGTAAGGAATGTGCGTTTTTCCTTTGGCTACTTTATTGAGGTATAATCTGTACACTGTTTTTTTCATCCTTTTTGGTTCGAATGTTTTACGAATTCTGACAAACACATACATTATGTCATTACTACTATAGTCAGGATACAGAATATTTCCACTCCCCTTCCGGAAGTCCCTGGTGCCCCTTTGCAGACAATCCCTTCCTTTACCTCAGCTCCTTGAAACTACTATCAGTCTGCTGGGGTCACCATAACAGAACACCACAGACTGGATGGCTTAAGCAATGGAAATTTATTTTCTCACGGTTCTGGAGGTTAGAAATCCAAGATCAAGGTGTCAGCAGGGTTGATTTCTGGCCAGACCCCTTTTCCTGGCTTGTAGATGCCCACATTCTCATTGTGTCCTCACATGGCCTTCTCCCTGTGAGCACAGAGAAAGAGAGGGCTCTCTGGTGTCTCTTCCTCTTCTTATAAGACACAGAACTATCTGATCAGGACCCCACCATTTTGGGTCTCACTTAACCTTAATCACTCCCTAAAGGCCTTATCTCCAAATACAGCCACATTGAGGGTCAAAGCTTCAACATGTGAATTTTGGGAGGACACAATTCAGTCCAATGACACCACTGACCTATTCTCTGCCCCTGTAATTTTGCCTTTTCCAGAATGTCATATAAATTGAATTATACACTATATAGCCTTTTGAGTCTGACTTATAGGCGTGATAGGTATCAATATTTCTTTCTCTTTCTTTCTTTCATTCATTCTTTCTTTCTTTCTTCTTTCTTTCTTTCTTCTTTCTTTCTTTCTCTTTCTTTCTTTCTTTCTCTTTCTTTCTTTCCTTGTCTCTTTCTTTCTTTCTTTCTTCTTTTTTTTTTTTTGAATAGGCTCCATGCCCAGCATGGAGCCCAACTCGGAGCTTGAACTCACGACCCTGAGATCAAGACCTAAACTGAGATCAAGATGCTCAACTGACTGAACCACCCACGTGCCCCAGAAATCCACATTTCAATGTGTGTATCAGTATTCCATTAATTTTCATTGTTGAGTAGTATTCCAGTGTGTAGTTGGACCATAGTCTGTTTTTCCATTTATCAGTTGAAGGACTTTTGGGTTGTTTCCAATTTGGGGCAATTTTGAAGAAAGGCACAGAAACCCACACACACATAGAGGTGCTTGTGTGAACACAAGTGTTCATTTTTCTTGGGTAAACACTAAGGAGTGGATTTGGGGGTTTTAGGATAAGTGTAATTTCATAAGAAACCTGCCGAACTGTTTTCCAAAGTGGCTGCACTTCTCAGGCATTGTGGCCTGGGAATTGATCCTATGAAGAACACCAAGGTAACCACAGGGCTCAACTTTGTTTTCTCCCTCTCTAGGGAATAACGATCTTGAGCTGCTTATTGCCCGATACCTGAAAAGAACTGTTTCATATACTTTGTCTAGTTTTCTAGTTTTGCTTTTTAGTGAAAAAGGGTAAGTCCCATACCAATTATGCCTTCATGGATGGGAGTGGAAATTCTACCTTTATGTTTCTCTACCTGACAAATGGGGATGACAATACTTATCTCCTAGGGCTACTGTGAGTGCACGGGGAGACACATAGGTGTGTTGGACCCAATCGTTATACCTTTTCAGGTTCCTTCTATTGCTTTTTTTTTTTTTTTTTAATCTCTTGGTTTGACACCTTATCCTTCTTGGGTCACTGCTCTGCTTTCAGACTTGGATGAAAAACACTCCCCAGGGCATGGAGTCCAGCTTCCTGAGCATTTTCTCTTGAGATGAAACCACCTTTGGGGCAAATCTCGACCCAAAGGACATGGGACATGGGATGGACCAGGCTGTTAAGTCCTCCCATCTCTTTCTCTTTTGTGGGCTCCTTTAAGGTGTGAAGGTGTGGAAACCCTTCCAAAGGAACCCCTCCTTGTCTCTTGAAAGTTTACTGTAGAGCTGCAGCTGGTGTGGTAATCCATGGCACCTGCTTGCTTCACATATTCCTTTCCCTCTCTCCCATGCTCGTGAACCTGGGCTTGCTCACATAAAGGGTCAACATCTTAATCTTTCACCAGACTTCGATTTCTAGAGGACCTTATGTAAGGGAGCAGGTGAAGTGTTCAGTGTAGGGCCTGCACTTCTGTGCATCATGAATAAATTGTAGCTTCTGTTTCTAAGCAATGCATCTGCTGGAGCACTTCTCAGGCTGTATTCTAGCCGGTAGTGCATGTCTGTCTCCCTTTGCTGGACATAAGCTCCTTGATGAGACGATGCACATGCACTGTGCAATGCCAGGCATGCAGCTTGGTAACTGTGATTGACCACGTTCTATCGACGGATCTGAAATTGAACACAACAATTGCTATTAATGTTTGTTTTTTTCCCCCTTAAGCTTGTGAGTGTTTAGGTGAGAATGGGGAGTGGCTCTCCATGCACAAAACATCCAAGGAAGTCAGAGTTCTAGATGTAAAGCTCAAGGAAACAGCTTCTACTTTAACTTCTACTTTAAACAAGACACAGTGGAGATGACTGAATCTGAAAGATGCAGTGAGCACTCTTGTGCAGTTCAGGGACAGGTCAGAGAACCCCTTTCCACCTGAGTTCCAGACTGGCAGACGGGGCACTGAGAAGGATCCCAACCCATTTATTTCACTGACAAGAAGACTGAGGGTCAAGGTGGAACACAGGGGGCTTGGGCCCACACCTCTGGATTCCTAACTCCAGTTGTTCCTCCTACACCACAGCTCTGTGCTTAGAAATACGAAATTCAATTTTTTAAAAAAAGATTTTATTTATTTATTTATTTGAGGGGGGGAGGGACAGAGGGGAAGGGGCAGAGGGAGAGGGTGAGGGTCTCAAGCAGACCCTGAGCTGAGCATGGAGCCCGATGCAGGGCTTGATCTCATGTTGTTGAGATCATGACCTGAGCTAAAGTCAAGCGTCAGATCCTTAACTGGCTGAGCCACCCAAGCACCCCAAAATTCAATTTTTCAAATAGGTTTGTGATTGAAAAATAAAATCCTAATATTCATATTTCTGGCCTTTGATTCTGCATTTCTTCCCATGTGCCCAGCTGCCTGTGGCAGCCCTTAGAAGCCCACAGTTTACATGAGGGTTCATGCTTTGTGTTGTACATTCTGTGGGTGTTGAAAAGTGTATAATGGCTGTATCCACCATTATAATACCACACAGTAGTTTCACTGCCCTAAAAATCCTCTGTGCTCCACCTGTTTATCCCTCTCTCTCCTGAGTCTCTGGCAGCCCCTGACCTTTTCATGGTCTCCATAGTTTTGACTTTTCCAGAACGTCATGCAAGTTGGATTGTGCAGAATGTGGCCTTTTCAGATTGCTTCCTTTCACTTAGCAAAATGCATTTAAGTTTCCTCCATGTCTCTTTGTGCCTTGCTAGCTCATTTCTTTTCTTTTTCCACTTAAAAAAATGAATGCATTTATTTCTTGACTGTAATACATTCATAGGGTTCAAAATTCTAAGGGTACCAAAATTCCCCTCTTACTCCTAACCCCCTGCCATCTGGTTTCCTTCTCTGGAGGCTACTGATGTTAACACTTTCTTGAAAGAACATCTTCCTGAAGACTATACATATAGAAGCATTTTTCTTTTCTTCCCTCTTTTTTATTTATTTATTTTTATTTATTTATTTTTTTTTTTAAAAGATTTTATTTATTTATTTGAGAGAGAGAGAATGAGAGAGAGAGCACATGAGAGGGGGGAGGGTCAGAGGGAGGAGCAGACTCCCCGCAGAGCAGGGAGCCCGATGCGGGACTCGATCCCGGGACTCCAGGATCATGACCTGAGCCGAAGGCAGTCGCTTAACCAACTGAGCCACCCAGGCGCCCATCTTCCCTCTTTTCCATTGTGTTAAAATACACATACCATAAAATCTACCATCTTAGCCATTTTTGAGTGTGCCGTTCAGTGGCACTAGGCACGTTCCCACCGTTGTGCAACCATCCCCACCATCCATATCCAGAACCTTTGCATCTTCCTGGACTGAAACTTGTCCCGTAAACACTAGCCCTCCCCCTCATTCCCCCTCCCCCAGCCCCTGGGCCTACCATCCTACTTTCTGTCTTTATGATTTTGACGACTCTAAGTACCTAGCTCATTTCATTGTATCACTGAATAATATGGGAATCCTTTTAGAGAGTCCCCAGGCAATTTGACTGGGGAGCTGGGTCGAGGTCCTGGGATCTCAGGAGGGTGGGTCCCCAGAATGCTGCTGTTGGAAGCATCTTCTTGGACAGGTAAACAGGCCACTGGAGTCCCCTTACTTTCCTTCGTATTTTGATGCAGCTCATCCTTGGTTTCCTTATTTCCTGGCCTCGGATGCACTTCCCGCCCCGTCACTGTGCAATATGCTGCATCTGTCCTACGGGTGCAGCCATCCCTGCCCTGCGTCTTGCCCACCTCGGGGCTGTGTGCGCATCCGTGGGCCCATCTGCACCGTGGATGTTGATCTGTCGCACGGGCTTCTGCAGGCTCCATGGGATTCCCGTTCCGGAGCCTCTGTGCATTGGGGGCACGCAGTCTCATTCCCACCGTGTTTTCTCTGGCTCCCGTGTGGGGTCCCGTGCGGGTGGTTTGTGCCGTCGTGGGGCAGCGGGGCGCCAGGGTCTGGGTCTGCCTGTGGGGAGTGTGTGAATCAAAGGAGCCGGCCGCAGCTGGAGCAACCTCGCCCGGATTCTTAATGCGGCCTCTTGACAGACCGATTGTGCAACAGCATTCCTCCCAAGGAAACACGTCTGCCCCTCAGAGAAGGTGCGAGAGCTTCCCAGACACTGAAGGGGCCCTGCTGGGTAAATTAATTCTTCATTATTCCATTCCCGGGGCTCTGGCATTGGCCAAGTGCCCAGCACACAGACGCCCGCCCGCACGGGGTCGCCCAGACGCCGCAGACGCGGGGCTGCAGGTAGTCCCCAGCGTGCCCTGGAATCGGAAATGCAGATGCCAGCCCATCCTCGTCCGCTCTGCCCAGCACAGAGGGCTCTTGCTGGCACACGAGCTTGCTATCTAAGTATCTTGTTGCCGAGGACGCGCAGGTTCACGTCTGTCTGCGCTGGACGGCTGCGTGCGGGGCTGGGATTTTGGCATGTGCGCTCACTGTTCCCTTCCCTCTGTGGGTCATCGTTTACCCCTCCGCACCTGCACCCTCGCCCCAGGGCTGGAAACCCCATCTGCGGTGAAGATTTCGAGATGGGGTCATTCAAAACCCAAAGTGCCTGGATACTCGGGGTGATGAGACACGAAGATGAGCCTGAGACCACCCCAGACACCCCCAGGTCTCTTCTCCGGCACCTGCCGGCACCTACCGTGTGCTGGAGTGACACCGGCATCCGGCACCCAGCGCCCCTCTTGCTTCTTCCCTGTCTCTCCCCGCTCCCCCGTGCTTGAGGCAGAAGATCAGGGTTTGAAGCCCATCACTCCTCTTGCCAGCTACCTCATCCCTCTCACCCGGCTTCCTCGTCAGTAAAATGCGGGGGGAGGCGGTGATCCTGCTTCCCCGTGTTGAGAGGCTGGGAAGGGAGAACGAGGCTGTGCATGGAAGATTTTGGGACATGCCTGGCCTGGAGAGACGCTCGGGAAAGGAGGCCTGTTGCACCCCCCCACCCCCTGCCAGGTGCTCTGTTACTGAATCAGTGAGCAGTCACCTGGCCTGGGCATCAGGGCACAGCCCTGAGTACGACCTGGTCCTTGCCCCAGGGCGGTGGCGGTGGGAAGGGCGTGTGCATGAAAGGTGTGTTTAGGGGATCCCTCCCAGGCATCACCAAAGGGCCCTGGGTTTGGAGGTGACAGCCGGAGTACAGAGGTGGCCGCGTTCACGGGCTTAGGTGCTAGACACCGGGGTTCACATCCAGGACTTCCCCTTACTGGCAGTTAGTCTCAGTTTCCCCAGCTACTCACGGGGCGCCTGGCAAATTAAACGAGTGAGCAGTCCTAGGATGCACAGCTCAGGGCCCGACAGACACATCTCAGAGCTTGTTCATACCTAACCCCGTCTGCACCGCAGCGGAGGCGAGAGGCTGAGATGCAGAACAGGGGAGGTGGATGGGGGTTTTGTTCCTGCTGGGCCCGAGGTCAGCGTGTCTGAGAAATGGCCCAGCAAGGGAGCTGATCCGTGCGGGCTCCCTCTTGGAAGTAAGTGGTCGGAAGGCCAGGGCAGGAAGATGCTCAGGATGTCTGGTCTGACAGGGGCCAGCCCTGCCGCCCACCAGCCGCTATCTCTCCGGGCTCCTGGTCCGTCCTGGGGCAGCCCTCCCAGGGGAACCACCTGGGAAACCACAGCTGCGGGCAGGAGGCGCGGGCTGTTTCATCCACCTCGGGATGGCGGGAGTTATAGGTGAGGCCATTGTTCCTGTGCACAGGTGGGGAGAATGCGTCCTGACAGCCCCAAGGATGGGCCCCGGGCAGCCCCGCCAGCCTGGCCCGAGCCCCGGGCTGGCCCTCGTGGGCACCCGAGTTACAGAACATCCTGTGAGCGCTCCCCACGGCCTGGCCTCTTCATGTGCTTCCAGCGCCCGCGGCTTGGACACACCTGGGAGCAGCGTGGCCCATTCACTAAGCGTTTTGGCGAAGGTCACCGTCAGCCAGGGACAGAGTGAGTATTGTCGAGGGCGCCAGCCCAGCCTTTGTGCCCTCTGGGCTGCCCCTGACCACAGGAATTCCTCGTGCTCACCCTCATTCACACCGGGAGGGCGCCCACTGCTGTGGGGGCGGCCTCCCGCCCTCCCTCCCTGTGATGCTGCCTTTGGGCTGGAGGCTGAAGCCTTGGCCAAACAAGCCTCACCCACCTTTTTCCAAAACCTAATTGCCACGCTGTGTCTGTGATGGGCACAGACCCAGGGCTGGGCCTGCCAAGAATCTCCCCGTGTGAATACCTACACAGAGCATCTCCTGTGGGAACCAGGAGTCACACAGGGCCTGGCGTTTGTCCCCAGCCTGTCTTGTGACATTAGGCAGATCAAAGCCCCATTGTAAAAAGTCATGTTCGCTCTGTTTGTCCTCCTGGAGCCCATGTCCTGGGACGGCCTTCCCTCTTCTCCGATTTGGGGAGGGAGCTGACCACCGAGACGTGGGCCCCCGCATTCCTTCTGGAAGGAGCCCCACCGAAAGTGAAATCGTCTTTCCTGGGTCTGAGGCTGGGGCACACCCTGAGAAAGAATGAACAGCGTGGGGCAGCCCGACTCCCTGGTGTCTCCAGGGGAGCAAGCTCTGACTTGGTTCTACAAGTAGCAGCTGAAAGGCAGAGAAGAACGTCACGGACGCTGAAATCACCAGGGCTTCCTGAGCCAGCGATGAGGGAAGGGCCCCTGGAGGGGGCCGGGGGCGGCAGCCTCTGCCCAGCACCCCTTGGAGGGCAGGCAGAGAGGAAAGCAGGCTTGGACAAGCCCAAGCAGTGAGGGTAGGAAGGCGTGAGGTCCTCCCCAGTCCTCCGCCGGGTGTCCAGCCCGAGGGAACCAGTCAACCACTTGCGCGGTCGTGCGTGAGCTAGGAGGATCTGGACACATCCTACAGTCCGCAGATCTGTCGGTGGGGGCTGCCTGGAGCGCGAGCTGAGGGCCGGGACAATTAGTAGGTCTCAGCGAGGGTGTGTGCCTTTCCCATCTGCCATCTCTGGTGTGTTAGTCAGGGTACGCTAGGTTTTGCGGCAGTAACAAGTTCACCTCCAAATCGCAGTGGCTTAACATCGCAAAACTTCATTCTCCTCTCACACAGAGCTCAGCATGAAGGGATGGCTTCCCAGGGCAGCTGTCCTCCACATGGTGACCCCGAGACCCAGGCTGTCTTCGTCTCTTGGTTCGAGCGTGGGGCTTCGTGCCACCGTGCCTGGAAGGGACACGTCACTTTTACTCACTGCTCACTGTCCATAACTTCTCGTGTGCTCTCTGCCTTCCGCTCCTGGGCAGTACAGTGAGCACCCAGGAGGGACAACTGGGAAACGGGATCCGGTGCGTGTCCAAGACTGTGCCTGCCACACGCAGTGAGACCCACTCCTCTGTTTCAGAGGCCGGGGAAGTGGTTCCTGGACAGGGAGGGGACGTGAACCAGACCAGCAGCAGGAGTCGGCAGTGGCCGCAGTTGGATCCAGCCTAACTCCTGTGCTGACAATTTTTTTGGTGGGCCAGAGTGCCACACTATCGAGATCCCCCTTTCCATCCATTCCTCATCTGTTGTGTGAATTCTGTCGCCCCAGATTTCCCTTCTCCTACTGGGAAGCCTCGTGAAGGGACCGTTCTGCCGCTAGGTGCTCCCCTCAGAAGCGCTGTGTCCTCTCGTCTGGGGCCTAGGGACTCGCCAGTGGTGTGGCGGACATCGATGAAGGCAAACCACAGTAGGCTCCTGGGAACGTGAGGCTGCCCCTTCTCCAAGTGACTTCCCTCGCTCTCTAAAGAGCAGGGCAAATTCCTGTGCTCATGTTTTACTTCTGTATTGCACAGAAATCTTTTTTAGGTGCAAGTGGCTTATTCGTCTGCGTCATTGAAAAGCCCAGGGATTTCGGCTTTCAGAATGGCTGGATCCAGAGGCTCAAAAGCTATCATCAGAACTCAATCTCACCGCCTCCATTTCTCATTTCTGCCTTCCTCTGAGAAAGTTCTAGTCTCCAGATTGGCTCTGATTGATTAGACTGGGGTCACACGCCCACTTCTGAATCAACTATGACAGCCAGAGGAATCAAGAGACTCTAAATGGCCACCTGGATCTGGGGAATGTCCTTTGCCTCTCTTGAGCCTCGTGGACTGGGAGGGAGCACCAGCACACAAGATACAGTACATCACGCACGATGCTCCTGTCCACTAATAGTGGGGTCTTCCACGCTGGAAAGGTAAAACATTCTGCGGCACAGTACATCACGCACGATGCTCCTGTCCACTAATAGTGGGGTCTTCCATGCTGGAAAGGTAAAACATTCTGCTGCAGTACATCACGCACGATGCTCCTGTCCACTAATAGTGGGGTCTTCCATGCTGGAAAGGTAAAACATTCTGCTGCAGTACATCACGCACGATGCTCCTGTCCACTAATAGTGGGGTCTTCCATGCTGGAAAGGTAAAACATTCTGCGGCACAGTACAT
>NW_022589719.1:34405324-34497521 GCF_004348235.1 Phoca vitulina
CATTCTGCGGCACAGTACATCACGCACGATGCTCCTGTCCACTAATAGTGGGGTCTTCCATGCTGGAAAGGTAAAACATTTTGCGGAAGCCCAGGGGAAGGAGGTGCTTGCTCTGCTCAGGGCGTGGATGGTTAGGGAAGGCTTCCTGGGGGAGGTGTGTTTGCAGACAGTCAAAGGGGACATGGGGAGGGCGTGGCGGGCAGAGGGAACGGCCCAGGACCAAAGAGCATGTCTCACTTGAAGACACCTGATTGCTCGGTGAGGCTAGAGAGTAGGGTAGGGGATACAACCTGTGGCAGGTGCTGTCTGGGGCCTGTCTGACTGTCCCTCAAGATTGGGGTGAGATGGGGAGGGACCCTGAATAACCCACACACTTTAAATCCCAAGGAAGGAGAATGCACGGCGGTGGGGGACAGGTCTGGACCTCAGATGGCTAGAATGAGCAGAGAATATGCCATGGGCATTGTTCATATGTGGCACCCCAGGCAGGGATGGGCACGGCTGCCCAAAAAGTGCTGTTAAGGCAGAATGGGGGTCTTGGCAGGTGTGGTATTGTAATTTATAATAAGAGATATATATTTGGTCTTTGTCCCCTTTCCTGGCACAAAGCTCCTAAAACCCTTGGAATTTCCTGTGATGAGAGCATAAAGGTGTCTTTTGTTATGTTAATGAGGCAACTTTTGGAAAGCACCTAAGGAGCGGGGCTGGTTGCCATGGGAGCCGACCCAGTGGTTAGAGGGTTGGAGCTCTCAGTCCCACCTCCAGAGAGTGGCTGGAGGTTGAATCAATTGTCTGTGGCCAATAATGATCTAATCAATCAGGCCTCTGCGATGAAGCCTCCATGAAACCCAAAAGCCTGGGTTTGGAGAGCTTCTGGGTTGGTGGAGATCTGGGGAGAGTAGAAGGGCATGGAAGCTCCACGCCCCTTCCCCACACCTTGCCCTATGTGTCTCTTCCATCCGGCTGGTCCCGATTATACCCTTTTATAGCAAACCGGTGTTCTAGTAAGTAAAATGTATCTCTGAGTTCTGTGATTAAGGTAAAATTAGATCATTAGGCGGAGCCCAAATCTCATCTGACAGGTGTCCCTACCTGTAAGGAGAGATCAGGACTCAGACACACACACACACACAGAGGACGGCCATCTGCACGCCAAGGAGAGAGGCCTCGGGAGGAACCAGCCCTGCCCCCGCCTGGCTCTTGGACTTCCAGCCTCCAGGACTGGGGGACAAGAAACCCTGTGGTTTAAGCTGCCCTGTCTGTGGGACTTTGTGCAGCAGATCTAGCTGACTCTACAGATACCTGGTTGCAAAGCAGTGGTCTGTGAGAAGGCCCCCCACCCAGGGTGCTGGGGACACAGTGGCGAAGAAGGAGGGACACTCGCAGACCAAGGCCCGGTACCCCCGATGCTGATGAGCACCAGAACCATGTGTGCGCCACGGGCTCGTGGTGGACCAGGTCTGGTCCCGGGCAAGGTCACAGCAAGGTGAAAGCCACACTGAAGGTTCCTGCTTCAAGGGCTGGCAGTGGCTGTGGGTTTGCATGGCTCTCTGCGAATCTGAGCGATGCCCTTGTGTATTTCCCGAGCGCTGCCTTGGTGCCGGTTCCCCCGTTGAGGGCTGAGGACCCCACGACAGAAATAGCAGTGATGGCCTCTTTGGCTCACATGCTGCAGGCCTTACAAACACTGAGGGCAGCACTTCCTCGTACCTCTGACCCTCACCACAGCCTGGGACAGATGTCCTCACTCCACCTGGCAGAGCCTGGTGAGACCTGGGAAGCCCAGGCCCACTCAGCTGTTGAGCCCCCCAGCTGGGATTTGAACCCGAGTCTATAGGACCTTGGAGCAGAGGCCCCTGGCCATTCAAGCCTTGGCCTTGCTGCATGTGGGCATCTACCAAAGGGTAGTTCTTGGCCACTTTTGAAAGACGTTGGTGCTGACGGAAGCTCCAGATTGGGCCCCATACATCTCATCTGGTCCCCCCACCCCCAGAGTTGGGGTCTGGGCCCAGGGTTGCTCCTGAGCTCTAGGGCGCCAGAGCCCCAATGCAGGGAGAGAGTGTGGAGTTAGGGACATGGGGTCTTCAGGACTGCCCCTCTGCTGGGCACAAGGCTCAGGCTTATCTTCTAGCTCTGGGGACAAAAGGGCTGTGTCTTGGGTCCATAGGAAGAGCTCTGGCCCTCTGTGTGTGCTGATCAGAGACCTCAGTCTCAACGGCAATCCAAGTGGTAGTGTTCCTGCATTCTGGAGCCTAGCCACCCCCTCTTCTTGGGGTCTCTGTTTCCCCAGACCAGGCTCTCGATTGGCCCCTGGGAGGAATCCGAGGGATGGAATCCTGTTCCTGGGGCCCCTGCAGACACTGGGGAGGGGAAGGAACTTTCAGGGCTCCCAGAAGAGAATAACGCCCCCCTTCCAGGATTACCCACACTGTCAGCCAGAGAGATGGGCCACAGCCACCTCCCGTGGGCCACAACTCACATCACTGAGCTCCCATGCACCTGTCCTGCATGACCTGAGCTTTGTATGAGCTGGCACTGCTCTGTATGAGCTGTGGTCCTCTGAGTACCTGGGCTTCAGAGTCACAGGCAGGCAGCCACTCTGAGTGCTACCTGTGAGTGCTACCTGCATGATCTAATGGAGGCCTGGTGTCGGCCTCTGAGCCTCACCCACGCTGTTCCTTCCACCTTCCCCAGGTGGCTCTCATCTTCTCCACGGTGGGAAGAAAGTGGAGGTCTCCTGCATGCCAGCCCTCCATCCACAAGGTCATGTTTTGTCCTCCAAGGATTCCTGTGACCGCTCAGGCCCTTCCCAGGGCCACCCGACTGGACTCCCCTTGGGGTCAGCCAGAGGCCACCACCATGGCCTGCTGGGGAAGGGCAGAGCCTTGGTTTCAGACCTGGGGTTGATTTTCTGAGATTTCCTGAGAAGGTATTTATTGGGAGAGGAAGTTGCAAGAGGTGAGAAACTTACCCAGAAAGTTGAGGAATTGGATACTTAGAGAAAAAGCCTTTTCTCACAAGGGGCTGTGTCTCCTGGAACCTATACACCTGCAGATTCCTGGCCCGTCCCGTTTCCGTAGTGTAGTGGTTATCACGTTCGCCTCACACCTGCAGATTCCTGGCACTCACTGTTTATCTGCCAGAGATTGAAAACCTGAAACAGTCAGCTATGAGCATGCAAATCCCAGAAGAACTGGCCTTCTGTGATTTGCATGGGAACAAAAGCTCCCTCTGATATCCTGGGGCCCAGCCCAGGAGGTCCCAGTCTTCAGAATAGCCCCAACTCCCAAATCCAGTGGGGTTTCCTGCCTGGGCCTAGGGCAGCCATTCTCAAGGTGGGGTCACCTGGGCATGGAGTAGAAATGCAAAATCTCAGACTCCTCCTCAGACTTACTGAATCAGAAACTCTGGGGGTAAGTGGAGAGATAGTCCATGTTCATGGATTCGGAAACCCAATATTGTTTGATCCGTAGATTCAACACAAACCAAGTCAAAGTCCCAGCAAGCTGTTTTGTAGGTATTGAGGAACCGACTCTAAAATCCATGTGGAAAAGCATGGGTAAGAGAGTAGGCAATGCAATTCTGAAAAAGATGAGACTTTGGGGACAGGGTCAACAACCTGTGTTTTAACAAGCCCTCAGGTGAGTCTGGAGCACAGTCTGGGGACCATGGGGAAAGCACAGAAGCTGGGGTGGAGGAGTGGAGGAGACCACATCTGGAGGTTGGAGTGTTCAAGGGCTTCCTCCTAGCCTGTCTCACCTGGTGAGCGGGCATCTCCATTCTCCCTCAAACACACCCTGAGATTGCTTTTGGGGCAGGGGAGGGAGTGAGTCTGATTGGGCCAAGTTGGAGTTCTCTCTAGCACCAAGGACTGGCTGGGGAAAAGGCAAAGTATATCCTACATTAATAAAGCTTGTTTCTATCATAGGTGTTTTAAGCTCTAACGTAATCTTGGTGTCTTTCACAAGCCTCACCTGGCCACTGTTCTGGTTCGTCCTGATACCTCCTAAAGGGCCACAGTCACTTTCTTCCCCCTGGACTTCTCCTAACCTCCTGCTGGCATCCTCCACCAATGCTTCTCCTATACTGGCCACCAGAGTGGCCTTCCTAAAGCACAATGCTTTAAGAGTTTTTCTGTGTTCTGTGTACTTTATTTTTTCCCCCCTTAATGGCTTCTGGGTCTTGCTTAGGAAGACTTTCTGCACTGTGAGGTTATAAGGATCTTTATCATTATTCTTTTCCATATGCTTGTAGTTTAAAAAGAAAAAAACACAAAACTCCTTTATCTTTAACACGTTTGGAAATTATTCTTGCGTACGGTGTGAGGTAGGGATTTACCTTTGTTTCTAAGTGGTTGGTCAGTTGTCCCAGCTCTTTTAAACAAAGAATTTGTCCTTTGTCTGTTTTAAGTTCCTATATATACTGGGAAGAACCTCTGAACTGTCTTTCCTGCTAATCAGTTTGTTCTGATGCCAGGAGTACACCATTTAGTTACCATAGCTTCAGAATAAGTTTTAATATCTGGTCAGTCGCATCCCCTCGTGGTCTCCCTTTCTTTCCTTTCTCTTTTCTTTTCTTCTTCTTCTTCTTCTTTAAAGATTTATTTATTTATTTTAGATAGAGAGTACAAACAGGAGGGGCAGAGGGAGAGGGAGAGAATCCCAAGCAGACTCCACGATGATCACAGAGCCTGATGCCAGGTTTGATCCCACAACCCTGAGATCATGACTTGAGCCAAAACCAAGAGTCAGATGCTTAACGAACTGAGCCACCGAGGTGCCTCTGGTCTCCCTTTCCAAAGCCATCTTGACAATTTTTGCAGATTGATTTTTTCCCCCTGAACATCAGATTCACATGGTCCAATTCCCCCCCATCCAAAAAAGAAGATTTGGTCTCGTTTTTAAAGAAATGATTCAAACCCAAACTCAGAGCCTTGCTGGGATTCTGAAGGGAATAGATAAGTATACTAATCCCTGAGGATTTGGCCAATTGTGATAATAGATCCTTCTCAGAGAACATCTCTCTTCACTTATTCAGCACTTGATTTAAGTTCTTTAATGGCATTTCATCATTTTGTCATAGAAATCTTGTACACTTCTGATTAGACACGTTTCTAAGTATTTCATGGCTAGCTTAGCAAGATTAGGGCATTGGGACGTCGCAGGCCTGGGAGAAGCAGAGCAAAATCTGCCACGTGGTGATGAGGCGCATGTCTAGCAAGTGCTTACTCTGTGGGGTCGTACCAGCCTTAAGGGGCCACACTGGCCTGTAAGCCCAGCTCATGGGGATTTCCAGGGCCACGTTTGGCTTTGATATTGGACCCCTTTGTGCTCAAACTTGCTGTCATACCACACTTGGGGTATCAGGATCATCTGGAATTTGCCAGGTTGGTGGTAGCATGAAAGGGCGGGCTCCTTCCCGGAGCTCCCAATGTACCACCTTCTTGCTGCAACTGGTAACACGGTTACAGCTCCTGGGGTCCTTTAAGACTCAGAGGGCCAGACAACAGCTTTGACTCGACAGCGTGAAGGATTTGGAGAGGTCTGAGCCTGAAGCTAGCGTCCTGCTCGCACACACAGGCCTCACATTTGTCCCTCACATTGGCCGGTGCCCATGATCCAGCCCTAAAGTTAAATGAGAGAGTTCCCGAGCTGGGAGAGTGGGGCCCGAGGGTTTTGTGCTTCTTGGGCTGGAGGCCTTCCCCCTGCATAGGTGCCCGCTTGTCACACTAAGCCCTTTCGGGAAGCAGGGGAACCCCAATCCCCCCAGATTCTTCAGTTCCTCACATCCCCTGCCTCTGAAATAACTCTCCTGCTGGGACAGGCATTGCCAGTGGTCTTCTCTGCTCCCACCTCTGTCTTTCAGACCTTCTTGTGGGCCCCCTGCTCCTCGCAGTGGGTCGGGCAGACCAGTAGCTCTCCTGAACAGGATGCGGAGTGAAAGAAGCCAGTTGCCAACAGCCACTTGGCATGATTCCATTTCTGTGAGCTGTCCGGAGTAGGCCGATCCGTGCTGACAGAGAGTGGCTTGGTGGTTCCCTGGGGCCAGGGAGGCTGGCGGTAGATAGGGAGTGACTACTGATGGGTCCAGGGTTCCTTTCTGGTGTGATTAAAATGTTCTGGAAAAGACTGAGGTGGTGGGTGCACCGCTCTGTGAATCCACTAAAGACACTTTAAGTTGACGAAGTGTGGCCCGTGAGTAAAATCTCAATAAAGCTGTTACCAGAAAGAAGAGCCAGCCTGCACTGCCTTTCTGGAATAAAGTGACGAGAGCCAGGAGGGCCCTCCTGAGTAGGCCCGCTGTCTGCAGTATCTGCTCCTCTCCACAGGCCTCTCCCCGGCTCCTTCCTTCCCACCCACTGTGGCTGGGGCCCCACCTGCCTGGCCGTGGCCCCATCTGCTTACTTCCCACGGCTCTGACCCCCAGAGTGGGGCACAAAGTCTGCTCTCGCTGCCCCTTGAAGCTTCCTCCATAGCTGCCCAGGCCCCAGAACAACCAGGACCTCAGCCTCTGTGGGCTCTCCACCAGGGACCCCCACAGCCACCCATTTGCACCCATGGGCTCCATCCATCCATCCATCCATCCATCCCTCTGTCCGCCAAGTCCGCTCAGGCTGCTACAACAAAACTCCCATAGACATGGGTGCTTATAGATGACAGAGATTTATTCCTCACACTTCTGGAGGCCAGTGGTCCAAGGTCAGGACTCCAGAGGACTCGCTGTTTGTTGAGAACCTGTGTCCTCATTCGTGGACCATGACCGCTCGCTGTGTCCTCAGACGGAGGAAGCGGCAAGAGTGCTCTCTGGGACCCCTTTCATAAGGGCACTGATCCCACCCGGTTGGGCTCCACCCTCGTGACCTGATCACCTCCCACACACCCCACCTCCTCATACCATCACCATGGGGGTTAGGATTTCAGCACATAAATTTGGGGGGGGACACAAACATTCAGTCTATAGTACCATCTGTCCTCTACTCACTCATCCCTCCAACTGTCCAGCCATCCCTCAGCCCCCCATCCATTCCACAAACACTCAGTGGGCTCGTGCTGCCAGGACGTCTGGTGGGGGGAAGCTGAGTAGACAAGTGGTGACAGCCCCAGGCATGTTCCCATCTTGGGTTTTGGAAAGTATCAGTCCAGCACCCACTCCCTGCTCCGGGCTGCATCTCAAGCTAGCTGATAGGACCCTAGGTTGCTCTGTAGACTCAAATGGCTCCTCTTGGGTTCCAAGGAGGAAGAACGTACCAGATCAGAGCCCAGACCAGGGCACCCACAACTTCCCTGACTAGCTGTTCGACCTCAACCCACCTGGTCCCCACTGCCCCCATCATGAAGGGATCGGGCTGGCCGCTTTCCAAGTCCCCTTCTGGGTCCCTCTGGGTCCCTCTGGGGGCTGCCCCACTTCTGCCATGCACGGAGCAGGCTGCCCGACTCTCAAGTTCAGCGCTCCTTCCCCGCCAACCTGCACTGGGCTGGAAACGCCTACTCAACATTCTCCCAACTGCCACATGCTTTCACCCATCACACCCTCCTTCTGTCTTCTTGCCCTGGTCATTGTCTGTGTCCCCAGCCCATGGGCTGATCACACGCAGGGCCTTCTGGTCCTGGAGCTTGTGTGATGCTGGGATGTGCCCATGTGGGGCTCGCTGGTGCTCCAGCCCCTGTCCTTGCCGGGACACCCCAGGGCTGGTGGCTCTTTTGGCTACTTCTGGGACATCCTGGGGCCCTGGGCTCTCATGAGGCTCTGTGTGCTGTGGCCTGAGGGGGCCCTGGACCCTGCGACCAAGGCCTCCCTCTCCTCCTGGACAGAGCAACAGCAATGGGGCCCAGAGAGAGCCTTTGCCCTTCATCACTAGCGCTGTATGTAGTCAAGGCACTAGAAGGACCCGGATGGACCCAGAATGGAGCCCTGGCATCCCGTGCCAGGCACAGAGGAGTTACATGGGGAGTCGTTACGGACGGGCTGAATCACCAGCTTCCCTGGTTTAGGCCTGGACCCTGGAGGAGGAGCCAGGGAGAGGAAGCGGCACACGAGGGCAGTGATGGGGAGCGTGGGGCCTCTGGGGCTCACACTGCTGCCTCAGCTCCCCTCACCACACTGTGGCTCCCCGGCCCAGAGCTGAGTTTGACCAAGGACGCTTGGCAGATAGAAGCTTCCAGAGCCAGCGTGCCTTGCACCATGGGAGGAACACGGGGGCACGTCCACCCGCCCCAGCTGTGACTTGCCAGGACCTGCCGAACAGCTAGTTTCATCTGCGTGTCTGGGCAGAATGGAGCCATCCTGGGTGTCACTCTGGTGGCAGATTAAAGGTGACATGTCAGTTAGCCCAGAGGGGACCCACTCACTACCTCGTCTTTCCATCCCATTCTGTGCACCCTTTTTATCAGAGACCTTGCCTTGCAGGCCATAACTTACTACCTGTTGTTACTACACCTTGAAGTGTCCATCCATCCCCTACACGTCGCTTGGTTTCTAGCGCAGAAATGAGCTCTCCTATGTCCTGCAAATACGCATCACCGCGTGGTGGGCACACCGTGTGCAGGCGGTGGCCAGGGAGAGAGCCGGCACGGGGATTCCCAGCACTGCTGAGTGCCTACTGCATGCACGGCCCGGCACTGAGCACGTTGGGGCCCCCCCTCCTGGAGCTCACAGCCAGGACTCGAGAGTTGGGCTGACAGTGACCACGCTGAGGGATCCTTGCCAGCATGGTCTCAGCTGAGGAGCCCAGAGACGGAGTGAGGATCCCACCGGGGGTTAAATCGGGCACTTCAATAAGCATTTACTGAGCACCTCCTGTGTACGAGTAGATACCAGTCCACCTGGAGACACTGTGGGGAGGTCCTCCTGGGAGGGACAACAGTCTAGTGAACAATCATGCACACGTGTAATTTTGCCCCCAGAGAAGGCCAGGGAGGTGCAGGGAGGTGAGAGGGGGCCTGTCTCTGGAGTCAGCAGGGGCCGGGGGCAGGAGTTAGCCCTCCGTTTTGTCATGGAAGGCAGAGTGTTGCTGGCAGAAGCACAGGGTAGGAGTGGCCGGGGAAGATGAGACAGACCAGGAGGCCAAGTCACAGCTGGGACATTACCGGACTTTATCCTGGAGCCGTGCGGGGCCTCACACTCCGAGGGGCCTGTGCTTGGCTCGAGGCTCCCTTGTTGCCAGTCAGAAATTCTTCATCATTTTGGAAGAAGGGGCTTTGCATTGTCATTTTGTTCTGGGTCTCCAGGGGTCCTGCTGCCGCCCAGGAGCCCAAGCCCAGCGAGGGGCTGGTGAGGGAGCCCAGGCTCTGCCTACAGTCCCAGCCTGGTGTGTGGGAGGAGGGCTGGCATGACTGTCGGGCTGGGGCTTGTCCTCTTCTCTGGGCAGGGCTGCGGGTTTGCCAGGCGCGCCTTTCCAGGGCCCACTCCCCTTGCATTCAGCTCCGCACGGCCTCACAGCCTGGGGTTTCATGTGGAAGGTGCTGCCGGGAGGGGGGCGGCTGCAGGGGGTGAACAGAGGGTGCTTGGCTGGGAAGGGGCACGCACTTTTCAGGCCAGGACAATATCTGAGCCTGGGTCACATTCTGGAAAGCTTGGCTTCCCCAGGGCCCTGGGCTCGGTGTGGTCGCAGGGCTGTCTGCGGGACGATGGAATGCCACTCAGAACAGTCCCTTCGTAGTTTGGTCCAAAGGGCAGGAATTCACGTCCTGGCACTCGGAGTCGTATGACCAGAGCAACTGAGAGTAATTCCTAGCCTCAACTTGCTCATCTGCACAGTGGGCATAACCAACTGTCTCCAGGGAGGTGGGTGAGGACCTTGTAATGGCTCTGGGAGGCCCTTTGGGAGCCCCCAGCCACGCTGGGCACGTGCTTCATCTAATCTCCGCTCCCAGAGAGAAGCACTGTTTCTGGGGGGACCACAGAGGCGGGTGCCTGTGTCTGGCCCAGAGAGGGCACCCAGGCTTGGGGAGGCCCAGCTCAGGCCCTGTCGTGAGGCAGGCCCATGCTGGGAAGAAGGGACACGGAGCAGGAATGTCTAGGGGATGAGAAGGAGCTGGCCGTGGCTCAGGAGAGAGCGCTAGGTGAGCAGTGCCCAAAGGGGTAGGGAAAGAGGCGTGAGGGCCCTTCGCGAACCAGATGGGAAGCCAGATTAGGTGCTGAGTCAAGAGGAGAGCCTCCCGCCGCATGAGAGGGGCCGCTGTGGAAGTGTGGAAGGCTGTTCGGGTCGGGCTGGAAGGAGGAGGGTCGGGGCACCCCGCCGCCGGGCAGCTGGGCCAGGTGGTACCCCCACACGGGCTGCTTGGAGCCCCTCCAGCCGGGCCCTGCTTTTGCCCACCTCCGTGGCAACCAGATTCCGTGGATCCGGGGGGCCCTGCTGGCAGGAGGCTCCTGGCAGGGCGAGAGCAGGTGAGGAGGGGAGGGCAGGCAGAGGTCGGGGGGCAGGAGCAGACCCTGCCTGCAGTATTCCTCCCAAGGGGACAAAGCCACTTGTGCCTTCTGAAGCTTTGGTCTCTGGCCGTGGGCTGCAGGCTCCGCTGGGCCGGGTCTCCAGGCGGCAGGTGGGGCTGCCCTTTGGCCCCACATCCTTGGTGGTGGTGTCAGGGGCTCGGGTGCCACAGAATCTTCAGAACAGGGAGGCAACTCCAGGCAAGGTGGGGACCTTTCCTCCACTGGTCACTGGGTGCGGCAGGGGCCACGCCAGGAGCCTGTGCTTGGTACCCGGGGCTGAGGTCTCCTCCGACCCAGCTTCACATGGGGCTGTTCAGGGCTTCGCCAGCAACTCGGGCCATTTCTCAAGGAGGGTTTCAGGAAACGTTGGTCCCAGAAGATGCTCCAGGAGAGGGACTTTGGAGGTGGAATTGGCTTGAGAAACTCTGCTTGCTCTCTTCTCTGGGAGGGGCCTCGTAAAGGCTCCAGCCAGTCCTCAGTAAAGACTTGGCTTTATCCTGTGACTTCCAACCCCCTGGGGTCCTGTCCGCATCCTATGGAAGCAGCGTCTGCTTTGGGAAACGTTGGCCGTGTGCGTCTGTGCCCGCCCTGCCCTGGGAGGGCATCTGCGTGCAGGGTGATGGGCTTTCTTTCCCAGGCTTTGGGCTTGGGAGTGCACCTCGTCTGGAGGAGGGGTTAGCTGCTGCCCCTGCTCCAAGCTGCAGGTGGCTCCTCCTCCCCTCCCAGAGCCAGGGACACTCCAGAATCTTCCATGTTGCTTGCTCCCCTTTCTGCCTGTGTAGTGGGAAGGGAAGTGGCCAGGTGGCCGAGGGCACTGGGCTCTGTCCTGGCCTGGTGCTGGGGTCTCATGCAGTTCCGGGGAAAAAGCATGAGAGGTCTTTCTTCAGGCTGCTGGCCCTGGGGGAGACTGGGGCAGGAGAGGACCCCTGGGCCCAGCCGTGCTGGCCGTGTGCAGAGGGGGCTGGGAGGGAAGCTGCCTGGGCAGAGAGGGGCTTCCCAGTCCTCAGCTTCAGAGCTGGATGGCCTGGGGCTGCCCAGAGACCAGTGAGGAACCAGTGACCCACGGCAGGCTGCAGGCTCCGTACGTGGGGGCCGGGCCAGGGAGAGGCTCAGCGAGGCCAGAGGAGGGGAGCCAGGTGTGCAAGGGGGATTTGGTAAAGGGTTAGGGATCGAGTCTCCGGAAGCTTCACTCGGAACATGGCTGGGAGCCTGCTGGCTGCCCTGGGGGCAGGGAACAGGATTTACCTGTGTGAGCTAGAGCAGAACCCAGACCTTGGCAAGTGGGGTGTGGGGAAGAATGGCACAGCAGTCGGGGGTTGAGAACATGGGCATCGGCTCAGTAGTGAGCACCCCATCTCTGGAGGTATTCTAGCAGGAGCTAGGCCCCATCAAGCTGTCAGCCAGGCAGAGACGGCCCAGGGTGGAGGCTAAGAGCGCGAGGGGCGGTGTTCATTCGTTCACTCACTGCCCACCATGGGCGAGACATGGGTCTGGGTTTGAATTCCCCCTTTTTCTCTTCCTCGCTCCGCAACCTTGGGCTGCTCACTTAAGTTCTCTGAGCCCTGGCTTCCTCACCTGTGAAACACCTGTGGCTTCTATCCCTTTCCCTGCTGGGATGAGTCAGTCTGAAAACTGGGGCCTCGAACAGCCCTCTGGGAAGTTCAGGTCCCGGGTCAGGCCAAAGGGGGTGCCCTGGCCATGCAAGAGGCAGAGTGCAGGTGTGGGCATGAGGAGGGACCCCACCGAGCTTGCCTTCAGCTTCTAGCTGTACCACTTCGGCCTTCATGTGACCCCAGGATCTTCCAGAAGAGCTGCCCAAACTGGCTCTCCCTGCCTTGGTGGGCCGGCCACCCCTCTCTGCGCTCACAGCGAGGCCCGGCAAGCAGCGATGGGGGCCCAGGAAACAGCCCTGTGTGCCCTGTGGCTGGGCGATCGTGAGGGTCTTGGGTGGGCTTGGTCTACTGAGTGGTGTAATGGAGACGCATGCGGCCTCTGTGTGCAGAAGTGGGGGCCCCAGGCCTGTGACAGGCAGGAATCCTGCCGCTTGGGGCCCCTCCTCAGGGGCTGGCCCGGCGTGGGAATGCTCTGGCTCAGGCTTCATGTGCTCAAGCAGATTGACAAGGTCCAGGGCCTGTGCTCTGCCTCCCAGGGGACAAGATTGACGGTTGATCAGTGGGGGGCAGGCGGCCAAGGCAGGGTGTGCTGGGAACAGTGAGCCCCTGACTCCCTCCTGGTCCCTCCCTCTCCGCCCAGGCCTGGCCCCGGCCTCTCGGTTGGGATATCAGAGGGGAAGGGCCTGGCACCCCACGGTGGCCCTGAGTTGGTGGTGGCACCATGGCAGGAGGTCAGCCCCAGGCATCTGGGACTCTCCTCTGGCTTCTTCAGTGGGATGGGAAAGGAGCTCCTGGCTCATCTGTGGGAGGAGAGGGGGGGTGAGGAGGGGAGTCTGTTCTGGGAGCCCTAAAGTAGGAGCCTGGACTTGGCAACGTCGGAGAAGAGAAAAGAGTAGCCCCCATACCTTGGCCAGGGCCCTGTGGAGGCCCCTACTACACTTTTCACCAGCCACAGGGTTGTTGGCCCAGTGGAGGGGATACTGAGTCCATAAGGTGACTCTGACATAAGGTCCGGGCAGCACCCAGACTGCAGAGCTGGATCTTGCTTGGGGTAGACAGTGGGTATTTGAGAGAGTCTCTTGTGCAACCAGAGTTAGATCAGAAGGGACCCATCCATCCACTCGCCATCTAACTTTTCATCCATCCTCCAGCCAGTCTTTTTCTATCCTTGATTCCAATCCTCCATGTAGCCATCCACCTGTCCATTGGTTCATTAACCCATTCATTACTTACTTATCTGTCTCTTCAGTCATCTGTTGACCCATCCATTCAAAGGTCCATCCATCCATCCATCCATCCATCCTATCCATTCATCCATCCATCCATCCATCCATCTATCTGTCCCTCCCTCCCTCTTCCTACCCCACTCATAAAGGCGGCACTCATTTATCCAACTGTCCACCTGGTTACCTAATTATCCCACTGTCCATTCACCCATCCACGCATTGATCCAGCCAAGTATTCATGAACAGATAATGCCACTCAAAGCTGCCATAATGGTCACGGAGCGTTTCTTGGGTTTTATGACTATCCTTACTTGGTAGATGAAAACATTGAAACATAGAGGGCAGCATATTTATTAGAAATAACTACTTAGGGTAGTAGTTATTGAACGCAGTAGACCTGGGTTCAAATCCTGACTCCATCTCATCAGCTGTGCGGTCATGGCTCAGTCATTTGCCTCTCTTCTTGTGTAAAATAATGTGACCACTGAGATTTTTCTGGGAAGTAAAGACAAATGTTTTCTGCACATAGTAGCTTCTTAATGAAAGTCTGGTGCCCTGGAGGTGTCCATGGAAGGTAGGGCTGTACCCAGGGCTTGTTCCTCTAGTCTCTGAGCTCCTTGATATCCTGTGCAGATGGCACCTGTCCATCCAGTGCAGGTGACTGGTGCCAACACCAGGGAGGTCTTTGGGGCCATTGGGGATCATTGGAAGCTTGTCACCCAGGTGTGATATTGGCCTGGCCTCCTGCTGCCTATGAGGGAAGCCTGGCTTCCCTGGCCAAGGCTGCCACCCCAAGCATGCGACCCGAAGACCCATGGCCTGGGCTCCCAGGTTGTAGTTTCCCACTGACCCCTCTGCCAATGTGCCCCAACTGGTGCCCAGATGGTGGGCACAGGATGTGTGCACACATGGAGTGTAACAGAAATCAGAGCTGAAGGCCTCCGAGCTCATCTTGCCAGGCAGACCTGTCCCTTTCCCGTGGTAGGTAAATACAGGACTCTATTTTTTTTTTTTTTAAAGATTTTATTTATTTATTTGACAGAGAGAGAGGTAGCGAGAGCAGGAACACAAGCAGGGGGAGAGGGAGAAGGAGAAGCAGGCCTCCCACTGAGCAGGGAGCCTGATGTGGGACTCGATCCCAGGACCCTGGGATCATGACCTGAGCCGAAGGCAGATGCTTAACGACTGAGCCACCCAGGCGCCCAATACAGGACTCTATTTATGTGGCAACAGAGCCAACCAGCAGTGGCGGGATAGGTGGCTTATGTGATGGCAGCATGGCTCTTGGCAGCCCCTTGCGTGCTGCAGGAGAGGGAGGCCTCCTTCACGATGGGACTTGTACACTGGGTCCCGCCCCTGGGGTGTCACCTGTTTGGCCCAGGAGTCCTAGATGGCCCCGGCATAAGGCCTCGCCTGCTAACTGGGCTCCCGGCTCTTGGTGCAGCCCCTCTGGGGGGACACACGTCTGCAGGCTCACTAGTGCCCAGTAGGCATTACCACTGTCCCTCACAGAATCCTCCTGTCCTCATTTTACAGATGGGGAGCTTGGGGTCCAGAGAGGAGAGATGCTCGTTCTGGGTCACGCGGAGAAGGGTGGGTCTGACTCAGCCATGCTCTGGGTCACCTGTCCTCAGCCTGGCCAAGTGGGGCCTTCCCCAGCCCCCTCACCCCGGGAGCTCTGAACCTGGCAGCCGCTGGTTGTGGAGGGGTGACCAGGCTACAGTGGACCCCATCCTCCTAACCGCCTCTCCTCCATCACACGGCTCTCAATACCAGAAACACACCGACCCTTTCCACCTCTGCTGGAGGAAATCTCGGGTGTGCTGCCCAAGCCTGCTCGGGTTGCCTCCTCTGAGAAGCCCTCCCTGAACTCCAAGTCCCAAGGCTGAGGCTCCTGAGGCTCTGTGGACCTGTTTCTTCTTCTGCCACAGGGGAGAGCAACCCTGACCTGGATATCACCTTGTAGATGAAACGAGAAAACCACTATAAATCTCCTCCTGTGTCCCACGCACACACACACGGAGTTCTAAAGCCCTATGGCAGATGGATACTGATGTGTCTCACTCCCTCGGCAGAAACCAACTCTTCGCAGACAGCAGCTGTGTCTGGTTTCTGTTTGGCCCCTCTTCCCATGTTGGCCCAGGACGGAGGCTAGGGAAGAGCCACTGGGGGGTTGAAAGGGTGGATGGACAGATGGACAAAGTGAAAGAATAAATGGATGCATGATTTAGTGGATGAGCTGGGGGGCAGGGAGAGATGGAAAGAGAAAGAAGGAGAGGCCCGGACAGCTCAGTTAACCCCACAGGCTCTGGAGCCAGACTAGGGCTCCTATCCCAGCTCGGCCAATCGCTATGCGACTTGGGTTAAGGGCGGTACCTCTCTGTGTCTCATTTCTGTTGTTTCATCTATAAAAGAGAACATCACTGTACCTACCCAGTAGTGCTGTTGTGAAGTTAAAAAAAACCAATCCTGCAAGAGCCTATCTTAGTGCAAGAACACCCTCAGTAAATGACACTTAAACTTCTTCCCTCCCGGACAGAGCTGACTCCAGTTCCCAGCAAGGCCAGGTAGCTGCAAAGCCATTCCTGCCCTGGGCATGCCCCTGCCCTCCTCCCCCGGCACCACCAGCTCCCCACCCCCAACCTGTTAAAATCCCCTGGATCAGCGCCTCTCCCAGGTATGTCCTGGTTATGTAATCATTGCCGGAGCAGATACACACCAACTTGGGTTCTTCCCTGCTCTCTTGTGTTTACTCTTTGGCTCAGGGAAGAGTTCCATTCAGAAGAAACTGCTTCTGTTTCTCAGCCTTCCCTTGGGAAAGCTGCGTTAGGGAGGAGCTCAATGAGCCAGAAGGGGAGGGAAGGAGGGGTGGTGGCAGAGGGGGGAGGAGAGAGGGAAGCAGGCCCATGAACAGTCCAGGGCTTTCTTGATACACACACATGGCTTATCATGCATTTTATCTCTTTAAAAGAAAAGCCTCAAAGAATTTTTTGCATGACCTGAATTTTTGGTAACCCTAAAAAATGGTTAAGAAAAAAAGTGGACTGTTATCCACTTCCCTAGTCATGACCTTTTATTTCACTTCTTACCATGTTTTGTTGCCCTTTTATTCATACATGCATGCATCCATCTGTCCATCACACTTCCACCCATCCACCCACCCACCTACCTGTGCACCAATTCATCCATCTGCCCATCCGTCCAGTTATCTATCCATCCATCATCCATCCACCTACTCACCATCCATCCATCATCCATCTACCCACCCATCCAGCCATCATCCATACACCCATCCATCCATCAATCCACCCACCATCCATCCATCCATCTATCCACTTACCCACTATCCATCCATTCGTCCATCCCTCTCTCCATCCATCTATCCACCTGCCCACCACCCATCCATCCATTCATCAATCCACCCATTCATCCATCCATCACTCCATCCATCCATCCATCCACTCACCCATCACCCATCCATCTATCCACCTACCCACCACCCATCCATTCATCCATCCATCCACCCATCCATCTACTCATCCATCCATCCTCCATCCATCCATCCACTTACCCACCATCCATCCATCTATCCACCTACCCACCACCCATCCACTCACCCATCCATCCACCCATCCATCCATCATCCATCCACTCATCCATCCGTCCACCCATCCATCCATCCATCTACCCATCCATCCACTCATCCATCCATCCATCCATGTACCCACTACCCAGGCGCTCATCTATCCATCTACCCATCCATCCATCCATTCATTCATTCATCCATCCATCCATCCATCCATCCATCCATCCACTCATCCATCCATCCATCCACTCATCCATCCATCTGTCCACTCATCAATCCATCCACCCATCCACCCACCTACCCACCACCCACCCACTCATCCATCCACCTATCTATCCGTCCATCCATCCCTTCTTTCCTCTAGCATGTGTTGAATTAGCAGTAGAAGAAATTCTGGACTAGAAGTTCTGCAACCTGGTTCCCATTCTCAGCACAGCCACTGTGTTGAAGCAGATCGCTCTGTGCAGAAAGCAAGGTTTGCGATTGTCATGTACCCATGTCTGAGCCTCAGGTCTGCCATTTTCTCTCATGCCCTTGGCCAAATCCTTTGGTTTCCTCATCTGTGAAACAGGGCAACAATGGTACTTGTCTTATTATTTTGAGGGTACAATAAAAGAATTTACATGGGAGTTCCTGGAATCACATTAGGTTTCTAGTGGGAGCTATTCTAGAACTGTGCTTTGGGTGCAGGATGCCACAATGCAAGCAACAGATAGCTCTCCCTTTGGGGCTTCCTGGGCAGTGGAGGAGAAAAAGAACCAGCCAGCATCAGATGGGGGGGTCTATATTAGGTGGGGGTGGAGAAGAATGAAAGGGAATGAGGTCAGAGAGGCATTGCAGGGAAGGGTCTCAATGGCCATGGTGAGGAGGCTAGATGCAGGGTTTTGAGCAGGATAGAGTGTGGTGGATTGGTGTTTGGGAAGGACCCTTCTGGCTGCTGTGTAGAGAAGGGTTAGAAATGTTGGAAACGGGGTCCCACAGGGAGGGAGACCATTTAAGAGGATTGCAGTTGCCTGTAGGAAAGACCAGAAGATTGCATGACATGGGGGTGTGGCACTAAACCTCACAGATATTTTTTCCTCCTAAACGCAAAAACTATCCAGGCATCAGAATCAATGGCTTAGGCATCAGGTGACCTAGGTCGAGCTAGATCCCCAGTCATTTGGTAATGCAGTGTTCATGCCTTACCTTCCAGTCCTGTGTCTCCAGCAGACATTGCTAATCAATTGCAGCTCTCCTTCCCCTAAAGCCTAAAACAGTGCTGTCTAATATGGTAGCCACTGGCCACCATTTAAATACAGCTTTTTAGATCCAAGTCAATTAAAATGAAATAAAATGAGCAATTCTGTTGCTCAGCAGCAACAGCCACGTTTCTAGTGCTTGATGCATACCCGTATGTGGCTAGCGGCTCCCATGTTGGACAGAGCAGATAAAGAGCATTTCCACCATCATGAAAGTTCTCTCGGACTTCGCCGGCCTCGGTCAGGCTGCCGTAGCCAGTCCACTGGAGCTGGGAAGGATAATGAGCATTCTGTCCTGGGGCCAAGCCCCAGACCCGCCGTGGTCACGTCTCACTCCAGGCTGGGTCTTTCCTTTCTATTTGAACTTTACATTCAGTAAAGTCATTCTTAAAAGACCAAAGTCCTTCTGGGCTGACCCTTTTTAAGTTCGCTTTCTTTTTGTCTCTTAAGGAAAAAAAAAAAAAAACCAAAACAAATAAAATCCTTGCCTTGCCATGTGGCCACAGACATAATTGGCAAGTGTCATTTCTGCCCTAAGCTCACCTTATTCCTCCAGCCTCCAGAGACTGGATGCTTCTGTTTTTGAGTCTATTTTTAGTGCTTCTGGGTGAATGTCATTGCTGCCGGAGGCTGACATTTCATACTCTGGGAACCTTGACCTGCTGCTTTTCCGGTTGTGAGCTGAACCTGCTTTTTCATGCCCCAGAAGGAAAGAACAATGATCATTAATAATTGGCATCTTCTGGAAAATCGGAAATGGAGCCTCCGTGATCCGAGGCTGCCCTTAACCCCAGCCGCGCTGCTTGTTGTGGCCACCGCGTGGCTGATCTACCCAAGCTTCGACGGCTGCCAGGGTCACACCCTGGGGCCACCAGCCATGCCAAAGCAGGGCAGGTGGGCAGTCTGGCAGTAGGCTGGCCACAGGACCCAGGGGCAGAGGAGGCTGAGGCAGAGTGGTAAGAAGTTGGTATAGAGACCCTGCAGAGACTAGCCCTGGGGACACCCTCCGGAGGCAGGGTTCTGTGGAAGTGGGAGGAGCGGGGGTTTGCCTTGCTCTCGGTGGGTGGGGGTGTCTCAGCTGGCCTGGGGAGCTTGATTGAGCCTCTGATGCTGGGCTGGGTCCTATTCTGGGTCCTGGGAGGCACAGAGGGGAGTGAAGACCAGGAAAGAGGTGGGGGGTGGTTAGTGGGACAGGGAAGGAGCCCTGGCTGGTGGCTGGCTCAGGGAGTGGGGACAGAAGAGTGTGAGACCTCCCTCCTGCTGGCAGGGACGGATGATGCTGCATTTGTCCCCCATGCCCCTCCCTCCCCCAGGTGCAAAGGTGGCCCTCTCAGTCCCTTCGGGAGTGGGAAACAAGGGCTGGCCTGGCCTTTAGGGAAGAGAGTCGGTGCTTGCCGAAATCACCTTTGACAAGGGAAGCAAAGGTCGCGGGAACAATTCCTCCCTTTCACGCTGGGCGATCTGGCAGGAGCGTGCTGGAGCTGACAGAGGGTGGCAGCCCCTCCCAAGCAGCCCAAGACAAACAGGGCGGCAGGAAGTTCCCACGCTCCCAGGCGGGAGCCGCCAGGAGCCTCTGCAGTCACCTGCCCGCCAGGCTGCAAGGGGGCGGGGTCTCAACCGCCCACAGGTGAGCGGCAGCCGCACTGCCCCGGGGGAGGGGCCTGCAGGAGCACCCCTGGGGAGCACCAACTGCACACCCCAAACTCACAAACATCGGCTCTCTGAATCCTTACGAGGCTCTTACTGAGTTAATATTATGATCTTCATTTCACAGGGTGGGAGGTTAGAGACCCACGGAGGTTAGGCGACTCGCCTCGGGTCCTACAGACAAGAAAAGGAAGAGCTGGGATTTGGACTCAGGCTTCTCTGGTTCCAAAGTCTGTTGATGCTCTTTTGTCTTGTCATGTATTCACTCTGCAAACTTTGCTGAAGCCCAACTGTGCACCAGGCATGCTGCTGCCAGGGCTTGGATGGCAATGGGAAGGATAATGAGCATTCTGTCCTGGGGCTTGGGGCTCCTGGTGCCCCACATCACGGCAGGATTTCACCATTAGCAGTGACCTAGGGTTCCATCTGCGAAATGGGGGACCGGGTCCCAGCCTGCTTTCTGGGGAATATGCCAGAAGGTGATAGGACAACATATCTAGCTGTGGGGGGAAGACCCTGGAGGGACACATTTTTGGTTCCCAGATTTTTGTTTTGGTGCTACTTTCAGGGATCTCTGGTCCAGAACTGTGTGGACTTTCACTCAAAATCAGGGTAGCCGAGAGCAAGCACCTCTACCACCCATGAACACCCCATTCCAAAGGAGGAGATGGAACGAAGACCGGGATCCCTAAGCCAGGGCCACGCCTGGCTTACCTCTTTCATTCAGAGAAATGTGTCCTGGAGGGCAGGACTGTCCCTTCCCTTGATCGACACTGACTGAGAGCCTGCTGCATGCAGGCTTGGGGCTCTCGGGGTGCAGACAAGAACCCCCCACCCTCAGCACCCTGCACAGTGCCTGACACATGGCAAGCGTGGAGACGGAGCCACTCCTGGATAACCAGTGGTCACCACCGGCTGCCAGGGACAGAGGCTCCTGGAGGATCCTTGAGCCTTCAGGTCTCTGAGGACCCCTGGAATGGCCACACAGCTGCCTCACTGGGACCCCCACCTTGGCCGGTCCCCACACACAGGGCAGCAGGTCAAGGCACCGTCGTGCTGGTCCTGGGGCCGCATCAGGGCCCATGATAATGACAGGTTAGGCCAAGTCGAGGGGGCCTGGCTCAGGCTGGAGTTTAAGGCAGGCTGAAGCTGCTGGAGCCCGGATGATGGTCAGAGCCAAGAGGCTTAGACCGAGGGTGGAGCCCTGGGGTTGGTCCTGGCTGTGTGGCTGCAGCAGAGGCTCTCGCCCTCTCTGGGCTCACAGCCATGAAACCAGCGTGACCCCTACAGCCCCTTGCACCTGTCAGATTCCAGATTCTCAAGGCCAGGAGCCCCTTGTACCGTAGTCTCAGAGCAGGTGCACCCGAATGACCCGTGTCTGAGGGCAAATCCCTGACCGAGTCCCTCCTCGGCCAGCCTCCCTCTGGCTCCTGGCTCCCAACTGCGGGAACAGGGAGTCAGGCCCACGGTCAGCCCTGCCCACTCACTCCTTCCACTGCCCCCCAACTTCTGCACCTGCCCATCCGTTTATCCCCGCTTCGGGCCAACATTTGCCACCACCACCCTCCCACACTTATCCAACCATCCCATCCCTTCAAGTTATCTGTCAGCCAGCCAGCCACGCACACGGGCGTCCGCCCTTTCAGCCCGCCACTGGGCCGCCTGTCCACCCGCCTGTGGGGCTGTCCCTCCGTGGGCCTGCTGATGCCCCTGCACCTCATCCGCTCCCTCGAGGCCCCAGCGCCAGAAGTCGTAAGTCGGCGAGAGCAAGGCTGTATGGATTCTGGGTGAAAACCCGCAGTGGTTAGAAGTGAACAGTTCTAACCATTCTCCTGCCACCATGCTGCCCTCCTGGCCCGGGAAGGCAGGGTAACGACAAATGACCTCCTCTGCGGCTTCTCATTCCCCCACGCTCGGCCGCATCCCCTGCCCATTTTCCATTCCAATTTCTTTCTCCCTTAAGCCACACTGATAACACATTTTTGATAAAAGGAAAACAAAACTTCCAGGCGAGATAAAGGAAAGGCCGCGTCCTCTCTCGGCTGGGAAGGAGCGTTCGGCGTTCCCTGTTACTTTCCCTGTTGGAATGTGAAATATTTGTCCGGAGCCTTTCCCATCGGTGGGGGCATTCCAATGGCCCCAGGCACACCGGGAGGGAGCGACTGGTCTGGCTACTCTGGGTTTGTGGGATCGGTTGAACTGGCTGAACTGGGACCCGGACATCATGTTCCAAGGGTGCAGTGTGTCTGAGCGAGTCAACCGCACACCCTCCTGGGGCTGGGCTGGGTCAGAGGCTGCACCCAGGCTCTGGGGTGGGCTCTGGACACGTGTGGCTTTCTTTCCTCTCCTGTGTGGGAGAAGCAGCTAAGCATCCCACTTTGGAGGGGGAGACTGAGGGCCAGGGTGGGTATGGGAGGCCTTGAGGTCACACTCAGGGGACACAGGTCAGGTCTGACACCAGCATCCAGTCTTGCGGCCACGGCCAGGAGGGCTGCCGTGCACGTCCCCCCTCTCCCCAGGTCCCCATTCAGTGTGCGTGTGTGTGAGAGAAGGATGCCTCCTGCACCCACACACCCCTTGTGCTTACTAAACGTGAGGACGGCCTGGTGTTGAGGCCGCATAGGCCCGCACCTGCCTCTGTGGGATAGCTTTTGTCTCCTCTCAGCGTGGGGCCCTACCTGCCGTGTCCCCCTCTCCGCTAGAGCACCCCGGTCCCAGCGATCTCTGAAAAGTCCTTGGACACCAGACTCCACCGTATGACTGACTGCTGGTTCCCTTGCAGAACACAGGCACCGGGGGGAAGAGTCAGGCCCGGGCTGGCAGCTGGTTCAAGATGGCCCCCGATGATCCTCACCTCTTGGTATTGACTCTCTCGTGGAGCTCCTTCCCACCTTAAAGGGCTCACCTTGCAGCCAATGGAGGCTGTGGAAATGAGGGTGTATGACTCCCCCAGGCCATGTTGTAAAGGGCGTTGTGGCTTCTGTCCTGCTTTCTTCAACCACTCACTCTGGGGGAAGATGTCCACCATGTTGTGAGGATGCTCACGCAGCCCTGGGAGAGGTCCACGCGGTGAGGGACTGGGCCTCGCGCCAGCAAGTTGGTGAGAGCACCACCCTGGAGGTGGACCCTCCCAGCCCTTGCCAAGCCTTGTATGACCGCAGCCCTGGCCGACATCTTGACGCCAGCCTCATGGTAGATGCTGATCCAGAACTACCCAACTCAGCAGCTCCCGGGTCTCTGACCCACGGAAACTGTGGGGGATGGTAAATATTTGTTGTTTTCAGCCAGTAAGGTTGGGGGGAATATGTTATGACGCAAGAGCTAACGAATATACGAGGTTTGAATTGTGCTCTCCTGCTGACTAACTTTGAGCCTTGGTTTCTCCCCTGTAAGACAGGATCACCACAACTCCCCTGGAGCACTGTTTGTAAAGCACCATGCTCCGTGCCTGGCTTCCCCACGCGGGGATCACTGCTGTGGTCGGACCCGCCACCGAGGACAGGACAGCCCTTGCCGGCACGGGCAGCTTTTTACACCCCTAGTGTGCCCTACCACACACACACGTACACACACAAATGTGCATGCACGCACACACACAGTCACCAGGCCCGGTGCCGAATGATGGGGGCACCCTGCAGAAACAGTGAATGAAGTCAATCGTTTCTCTTTTTCGAAATTTGTTAAGAAAACGTTAATTATGATAAAATACCCATAATGTAAAATGTAGCATCTTAATCCGTTTTTAAGTGTGCCGTTCAGGAGTGTTAAGCGCATTCACACTGTTGCGTGGCCATCAGCTCTGTCCCTCTCCAGAATGTTTTCATCTTCCCAAACTGCAACTCTGTCCCATGGACACTAACTCCCTGGCCCCCAGCCCCTGGCGCCCTTCGTCCTCCTCTCTATGTCCGCGAATCTGGAGACTCTAGGACCTCATATGAGTGGGATTGTGCAGGATCTGTCCTTTTGTGTCTGGTCTGTGTCATTCAGCATCATGTCCTCCAGGTCCATCCCCACTGTAGCAGGTGTCAGCGGGCCCTTCCTCTTTGAGGCTGAAGAATATTTCGTAGTGGAGTGTTTCTTACACTCCTTTGTCCTGACCATGAGGTCACTGAGGTCAAACATGAAGTCTTATCTATTTTTTTAAAAGATTTTATTTATTTATTTGAGAGAGAGAGAGTGTACACAAACAGGGGAAGGGGCAGAGGGAGAAGCAGACTCCTTATTGCACAGGGAGCTGGATGTGGGGCTTGATCCCAGGATCCGGGATCATGACCCAAGCTGAAGGCAGATGCTTAACTGACTGAGCCACCGAGGTGCCCTTTATCTATCTATTTATTCCCCACAACCCCTTCTTGGGAACTGGCTCTGAATAAGCCCGACTCGAGATGTGTTTATGGAAGAAATGACTAGAGTCCAAACATCTGGGTTTGTGTCTTGGTTCTGCTGCTTGCTGGTTGGGTGGCCTCAGGCAGGTGGTTTGCCCTCTTGAGGCCCCAACTCCTCATCCACAGAGTGGGGATGGTGACTCACTCACAGGGCACCTGTAGGGGTCAAATGGGATGACTCTGTGTAACTAGTGGGGTGCATGCAGGTATAGACTCTTCCTGGCTTGACCTCCAGAGCCAGAAAGGGTGCCGCTCCTTTGCTTGACCCTGGCCGGGGTGCCACTCAGCAGGGGGCCGGGCATGGCGGCCCCTCCATGGTTTCAACATGGTGGCACAGGAGACCGGAATTACCACCCGTCTTCTGAGATAAGGCAGTCCGTCCTACATGCCATGCCTGCTCATTCCATCCATGAGCCCCCGGGGCCACGCCGAGAGGTCTTGTACCCAGGACTGCCAGCGGAGGACAGCAGGGGAGGCGCTAGACCCCATCTGTTTCACACGAGGTGTAATTTCATACGTGAGCCCGTCACTTCCCTGGTGGCTGACGGCTCTGCGATTCTGACTGCCCTCGAGGCAGTCCATGTCGGGACAACCAGCGTCAGCTTCGTGTCCAGCCTGGGGCCGTGGGACCTCGGGCGAGTCGCCTGCCTGGGGTGACAACAGGGGCTGTGGGGTCAGATGGCCTGGGTCGAACCTCGGGCCAGCCACTGGCATCTTAGGTGGCCTCGGGGACCCTTGCCGAATTGCTCTGTGCCTCGGTTTCTCCATCTGTAAAATGGGGGTAATAATTCTCTTCGCCATTTTCTGGGGTTGTTGTGTGGACAGAACATGTTGAGGCTGGGGGTGTGCTCGACACATGCCAAGTGCACCGTGAGCCTTCCAGGCTCTGCTCCTTGCTCTGAGACTTGGTGCTTTTGTCTGTACGAGGGGGAGCCCTCACTGCACCCCGCGGGAAAGGCCTATTTCTCTCTTTGCTTCCCCACCCCGCGTAGGCGTGGTGAACTGGCGAAGCTGTCTTTCCAGAGTAGAGGAGCTTCTCAAATGCATTTCTTCCAAACTTCCATCAGCCTACTTCCCGGAGCCCCGCGTACCCGATCCTCTACCTGCGTCCCCACATGGGTAGTTCGTGGGCACTGCGCCCCTCGCCCCTCGCTCCTGCTCAGCAAATGCACTGCTGCCTACCCAGGTGGGAGGCCAGAGCCCCATCATCAACGCCTTCCAGCCTCGCTGCCCACACCAGCTCCTCACTCAAGCTGGGCCACTCGGCCCTCCTCGGCACCTCTCAATTCCAACCCGCTGCCGCCACCCTGGAGAGGCCACCAGCAGCCTTCTCTGGAGACCTTGGTGCTGTACCTGCCTATACCCTACCGTTCACTTGGAACCTTTTAAAGCCCCGAATCTCACTGCTGTAGTGGCCTCTTGGGACAAACCTCCCCCGGCTCTTGTACACCAGCCTTACTCCATTCCTTCTAGTGCCTCCAACAACCTGGGTCCTTTCCAGCCCCAGGGCCTTTGCACTTACTATTCTCCTTGCCTAGAGGGCCCTTCACTCCTTTTCCCACATCCTTGGCTCCTTCCCATCCTCAGGCCCCATCCTAAGTGCTCCCTTGTCAGAGGGTCATCACCGCACTTCATCTACGTGAGTCCAAATGAGAGAAACACGGGCACCAAAAGTACAGAAACAGCTCTTCTGTTTCTCTGTGCTCCTACCTCTCTCTGTACTTCACTTCTGACCACCCAAACCCTTCTGTGTCTCCATGACTCTCAGACTCTTCCAGAACACTTCTGGCCACCAAATGTGTGGGTTTTTCTCCACACCAAGCAACTCTCAGATTCCCCAGACACCAGCTGGGTGTCTTACAAATTAACTCAATTTTGATGATACTCACCCACCCTGACTGCTCGGTCCCACAAGACTGTTGCCTACTGAACTACTCAAGACAAGAGTTTACTTACCAGATTACCAGTTTATTATACAAGGATATAACTCAGGAATGAGACAGAAGTCTCTGCAGGGAGCGATGCGTGAAGGCGAGGTGGGGCAGAGGGCGCGAGCTTCTGTGGGCTCTCAGGGGGGCCGCTCTCTCGGCACCCCCACGTGGCCGCCAGCCCAAGCTTCCTGAGCGCGGTCCTTTTGGGTTGGCTATGGAAGCCTCTTTACATAGGCACGATGGACTGAGTCATTGGCCACTGGTGACTCAGCCAACCCCCAGCCCCTGTCCCACCTTCTAATCATACTATTGGTTCCCCTGGCAACCAGCCCATCTTGAGGCTGCTGGGTCAAGGTGGGGGCTTTCCTAGAGCCACCTCTTAACGTAAACCCAGGTGTGGCGGCCTGGACTCGAACTTCCGTGCTTCTCCCACCTCTCCTGCTTCTGGGCCTTCGTGCCTGTAGTTCCTGCTGCCGATTCTTCCCCCTTCTTTCTCCCCGATTCCTCACTTGCCTGCCTAACTCCGGCTTGGCCTTTGGCTCTGTGGTTCCCACTCTGTTGCCTCTTCTTGGGTTCAGAGGAAACTTCCTTTCTCAGCCTCCCTGACGCTGCGGACCTCAGTTTCTCCAGGTCCCTTCCAGTTTGAGGTGGTTAGAACCACGTGTGAGTTCTCTGCATCTCTTGCTCCCACCCATGGCTGGAGGCAGCCCGGATCCCTGCATCACTGCTGGAGGAGACCCACCGGGAAGACCCTCACTGGCCCACAGTGAGAGTACAGAACAGATGTCCATTGAGTTAAGACACTCACATTCCGGCTTATTTGTTAGTGTAGCCCAGCCTTGCTCATTCAAACTAATCCAAGATCCCCCCTCAGACACAGCTTTCCCTGTGAAGGTCTGTCCTGCCCTGGGTGGGATCAAGTGCCTTCCCTGGGCTCCCCCAGCACTTGGCCTTTCATATCGTGTCCCACCTTGCCAGAGTCACCGGGGCACGGGACCACCTCCTGACCTCAGAGCGCCCTGAGGCAGGTGCATGCCTGCCCTGCCCATGTACCTATCCCCAGGCCCAGCTCCGAGCCTGTCCTCCCTGGGGCTCAGGCACTGCTTGTTGAGCCTGTTGAGCAACTGGGCTTGGCAGGGACCCAGCTGTCCCCCGCGTGCGCATTCTTCTTTTCAGAGGAATGTCCCGGATCCAGGTTCCCACAGAGGTGCCCGAACCAGGGGGAGTGACTCTCTAGGCTCTGGCTGTTGTTTTGCTGCAGAAAAAGCCATTCTTTTGAACTCTGCTAAGTGAGCCTATGAACGGGGCATAACTGAGACGCAGGAATGCCTGGGTCAATGGGCATTCACTCGGGCAGGGGCTGCCCTCCCCCTGCGGGTCAGCAAAACCGTCAAGTGAAACCCATTCTAATTAAAGGGAACATTAAGCAGGGAGACTTTTAAACATGGCTATTTCCTAAAATCCTGTTTTTGATACCAATTAATTCCCCTGAGGAAGGGGCAGGGGTGGGGTGGGGGTGCTGGAGAGCCCAGCCCTCCCACCTCCACTCACTCACTCTGCACGTACCTAGAACTTTATCTCAACAGTGATTTAAAGGCTCCAGGAAAAGTGCTCCAGGCCTGAATTCATGAACTGCCTCCTGAGAACACGGTCCCTCAGCCTCCGTCCCTTTCCAGGGAGAGAGATGCTAACCCGGAGGGCCTCAACAAGGTCGCTGGGGTGAGACCAGGCCAAGAGATGCTGGTGAGCATGGGATCGGTCTGAAAACAGGCTGGACCCATAGATGTCCCTGTGCTCAACAAATATTAATTGGGTGACTCCTGTGAGCCAGGCACTGTCCTAGACACTGGGACAGAGCCTGAGATGGGGCTGGCAAGTGCCCTCCAGCACGTGGCTTGCACTTCACTTGGCTTCAGGTGATATGTGATGCATGTGCTTTGTCCTGCCTATGTTCCTGAATGTGTGCATGCACACGCATGAAAGAGAGGGAGGGAGAAAGGAGAGACAACTATCCTGTGTCCCCTCTCTGCTGGCTTCTACAATTTTCCAAGTGTCTTGGTCAACAGTGGCCAGAGCATGGAGAGGAGAGTCAGACCCTGGTGGGCTTCATGACAAAGCTGGGTGTCCCTCTCACTGAGAAGAGTGGACCAGACCCCAAACAGCCCCAAAGATCACTTACCTGAGTACTGGGTTGAGGATTCTACAATCCATTGGTCATGTCTGCCATGGGTGCAGAAACGGGAAGTGATGGCGTGCCTACTCGGCATCTGCTGACCTTCCTCTAAAATCTAAATGGAAGTAGCATTTGAGGAAAAATCATGAAAGCCACTGGACAAAGCCGCTGGACTTTCTTGTCTCAAGGGCCTGGAGTACCTTGTGACATGTCCTGAGATAAAAACCCAGATTGGCCCTGCTCATTGCTCAGGGTCTCCTAATGGACTCAGCACCTGTGAGGACAAAACCCACACCAGGTGAACCCACAGTCGCCAGCATTACGGCTGCCGTCCTCACTCTCTGGGGTCTCCCGCGTGCCCCATTTGGCTGCTGGATCACAATCTGCAAAACTTGCCGGGAAAGTAGTGCATTTACATAAATAATCATCACACAGTCAGTCTTGGAAAGGACAGAGGCTGAGACATGGGTCCTGTGCCAAAGCAGGGCATAGGGCTCCTTCCCAAGGGAGGTGGCCCACCTTTCATGCTGGATAGCTTGTGGCCACCCCCATGCCATGCCCATTCTGGCCTCTGTACCTTTGCCTAGGCGGTTCCCTCTACCTGGGATGCTTTTCGTCACTGGTCTGCCTGAAAAAAGGCTCCGGCTCCATAGTGCTCAGCGCAAGGTCCCCTGCCCCTTTGGCGCACGCCTCTCAGAGTTCCCACAGCCTCTTCGACAGTCCTGAGCGTTGCACCGACCACACCGTGTTGTGAACAACCTATGTGCCAGGGTCTCTCTCTTCTGCTCGATTCCAGAGGCCCAGAGGACTCGGCAGTCCAGCCCAGGGTGTGATACGCAACAGGTGCCCTGGAAACATCACAGAATGATTGCCTCTCGCCTTCGTGTCTCGCGCCAGCCATGACTTCTGAGTCTGCCTCTCTCAGAGCTCACGGAAATGCCAATCTGGCCCATTTTGGTCCCCTATAGTGCCTGCACGGGGCCACTGTCAAGGTGACACTGAGTCCTTGGACACAGATAAAAGGACCTCTTAGGTTTTTTTAAAATTTGTCTTTTATTATTGTTAATATTGGCATGCGATTACCATGCATGGTTTCTTAAACACCTACTATATTCCAGACACTGAGCAAAACACTGTTCAATGCATTCCTTTTTTTCACCCTCCCACAGCTTGCCAGCGTCAATCCTGTTTCACTAGAGAGGAACAGGAGGCCCAGGGGGGTGGTGTGAAGTCTCCCTGCGTCTCACCACAGCCGGGGCTCCCACCGTGGCACCCGCTAATTCTCCATACTTGAGCTCCCTTCCCTGACCCCAGGGAGAACTCAGACTTCAGGAACTCTCCAAGGAAGGCCCACTGACTATGACCTCCAGAGTCCCACCGGAGGCCACCTGAATGCACACCTGTAGCAGTTACCTATGCTGTGTTACAAATCACTGCAAACTTAGTGGCTTAAAACAACACTCATTTATTAGCTCCCAGCCCTGCAGGTCAGAAGTCGGGCACAGCTTAGCTGGGTCCCCTGCTCAGAGTCTTGCATGGCTGAAATCAGGTTGTGAGGCAGGCTGTGCTCCTTCTGGAGGCTCTGGGGAAGAATCCACATCCATGCTCATTGAGGTGGTTGGCCACATTCAGTTTCTTGCAGCCGTAGGACTGATGTTCCATTTCCTTTCTGGAGAAAACCCTCTGCTTTTAAAAGACTCTCGTGATTAGGTCTGGCCCGCCTGGCTAATTAATGTCCCTTTTTTGGAGTGGACAAGTCAACTGTGTAACACAACCTCAGGATGGGAGTGAAATCCATCATATTCCCAGTGGCAGGGGTAATATTCACACAAGAATATACACAGGATCGGGGGAGCTTGGGGACCTAGACTTCTGCCTGCCACAATATGGACGATCAACCAGCATTAGGCTTTTCCACTCTTAGCACAGATACTCCCTTTTTCCAAGGAAGCCGTCGTATGTTGGGCTGGGGTGGGGTTACCCTTGGCTTCAGGCAGCCCTGGGCCAGAATCAGGGCACCACCTCCCATGACTGAAGGCTTCAAGGAAGCAGCTTATCTGTTCTAGGCCTTGGTTTGCTCATCTGTAAAATGGGATTGACAATAACGCACGTTTTCGGGCTCAAACACACCCAAGCACACAGCAGGCCCCTTTCACAGTCTAAGTCCAAGACCCCAGGAAGAGCCTGCTTGCTGGACAGGGTCTTGAGAGTCATGCCATGTGCTGACCAATGTCCTCCCTGGACTAGGCTTGCCGCAGGTCCGTTGTTCATGAGGGGAAGGATGTCAGGGCCATGCCTGATCCATTAGAGCAGACACACTGGGTGAGGAGTCATGGCATATAGAACATTCATATGCCCACATCATCAGGGTAGCAGTACCTTAAGGGGCACCTGCGACCCCATGGAGAGCCCCACTCTTCAGGGACCTTGTCTTCCTTCCTGTGTCTCATTGGGGCAGAGCAACCAGTCTGGGGGGATGATGGTGCCCTTTGAGGGCAGACGAGGGGGCCGCAAGATAGGCTCTTCCATAGCCAAAGGCACAGTAGGGCAATGGTTAGTGAGCAGGTTCTGATACAACTGCCTGGGTGTGCCTCTCAGCTTCACTGCTAACTAGTCATGTGACTAAACCTTTCTGTGCCGCATTTTCCTCCTCTATAAATGGAGGGAATAATAGACTTAGCTCACAAGGTTGTCCTGAGGATTAAATGAAAGTGTGGAAATGCAATTGGCATGTAGTGACTGCTGAATGAAAGTTATCTTCACCATTATCCTCCTCTACCTCCTCCTCATCAGCATTGTCATCACTGTCTTCACCCTCACTACCATCACCACCATCAGCACCATCATCACCATCATCACCATCAGCACCATCATTACCATCATCACCACCATCACCACCCTCATCACCACCATCATCACCATCACCACCACCATTACCACCATCACCACCACCATCACCATCATCACATTCATCACCACCTTCATTACCACCATCACCATCATAACCATTGTCATCACCATCACCACCATCATCACCATCATTACTATCATCACCACCATTACCAGCATCATCACCACCATTACCATCATCATCATCACCATCACCACCACCATCATCACCATCATCATCATCACCATCACCACCATCGTCATCACCATCATCACCATCACCACAATCACCACCATCACCACCACCATCACCACCATCACCACCATCACCACCATCATCACCACCACCATCATCTCATCATTGGTTTAACAGGTGGGCTCATGCTATGAGTGTTGCAGACAGAGGGAGAGAATCAAGCAGGGACAGGCCAGATTTCTACAGTACTCACCACCTCTCAGCCAGACCCAGCTGGGCTATTGGGGTGGTGGTGGTCACAGAAGCAGACATTGGCCCAAAGGAATGAACTTTGTTAACCAAAACTAAGCTCTGGTGGGACTAAGTCAGGGGTCAGTGTTGGGGTGCTGGAAGTATCTAGGAACGTTGGAAAGTTGACAGCAGACAAGAGTGGGATGAAGCATCTACTGGCATCTACCCCCTTCCACCTCCTCCTCAAAAGAGGCTCTTTGGAGAGAAGCTACAAGGCAGGACTCTGGAGGTCTCATGCGACCTCCACCTCTCCTCTGCTAGATGACCTCAGACAGGCCTCTCTTGGCCTCAGTTTTTCCATCTCTAAAATGGGACATAACAAGACACGCTGAGACATTGCTGAAGGCCTGACCTAAGCAGTCGGTAGGTGGCGCTGACGGGCATGAAAGCCACCCTAGGGCAGGCAGGAGGAGGAGGGGGTAGGCAAGAGGTCCTTCTGTGGCTCTAAGGCCGCTGTCAATGGGAGGAGCCCCAGCAAGGCACTGGTGAGGACTTTCATGATTCCTGGGGCCAGAGGAGCTGGCTAGTATTGGAGGCGCTCCCCTCTGGTGGGGCTGCAGACCCTGTCTTGGGTATCTTAGCTGTCTATGGGCATCTCCAGCTCAGGGTGAATCAAACAAGGGGTAATGCCTCTCTTTATCACCCCCATCTCCCCATCTCACTGAATGGGGACTCCTCCCAGGAGTCATCAGGACACCCCATCCCCTTGGCCCTCACCTGGACATTGTCCCCGAGTCCTGTTGGGGTCACATTTAATCCCACCACCATCTGCCCCCTGGGACCTGTGTGACCATGGTAACCTCCTTTCTCACCCCTTCCAACCTCCATGTAACATCCAGAAGAAGCTTCTAAAGTGGCAAATAAGGCCCTGTGCCTGCAACTTGCAGGGCCCCTGGCCCTCAGGATAAAGTGCAAGGCCCTGACGAGGCCCGTGAGGCCCTGTGAGGTCTGGGGCTGGTTCATGGATGCGGCCCCATCTCTCGTCACAGGCTGGTTTGCCCCAGGGTCCGGCAGACTGGACTGACTCTGAGCGGGGGCTGCTGTCTCTCCCTCTGCCTCTTGCATGTGCTTTCCCTGCTCTTCCTGCCCAGGGTAGGCTGTGTGGGTTCCGTGAGTCACTGCTTGTCTTGCTTGTGGGGTGCCTGGCATATAGGAAGCCCTCAAGAATGCTCTGTATTCGTATGCCTGCTAGTACTATTCATATTACCCTGGAAGAGATGATGAAGTGAATGAATAGATGAATGAATCAATGAACAGATGAATGAATGGCACCTGAGCTGCCTCGTCCCCTGGTCTCCTGGGTGGTTCCAAGGAAGGAGGTGGCCATGTGAGTCCTCCACAAGTGGGACCCAGATAAGCTGGGGAGTCCTGACTCACCCAGGGCAGGTCTTAGGCTGGTTGTGGCTCTGCTCTGACCTTAGCCCCAGAGGGAGGAAGGAATGGGTGCAGGGAAGAAAGCCCCATCTCCCAGGGCAACCTCACCCTTCTGAGGTCTTGCTTCTGTTCTTTCTGTTAGTGCCCCACCCACCCACCCACCCAACCACTCTCTTGCAAAGAAGGAAAGTCAGACCAAGCAGATGGGGCTGCAGGCATAGACCAAGAGGTATTTTGGAAGCGAGACCAACAGACATTTTGGGAGGGTCTGGGGCCACAGTTGAGCTGTCTAGGTCTTCCTCTGGTGGGCACCTCCCACCTTAAGATGGTGCCAAGGCTAGACCGCCACATAGCACAGAGCCTCCAGCCCTCCCACCCAGGATGGCCCAGCTGGCTTCTGCTTGGTCATTGCCTCCTGCAGAGGGCAGGAGGGTCCTCAAAGCCCAAAGGACTGGGCTGAGGACTGGTGTCTGGGTCAATCTCCACTCCTCACCGACTCAGGCTGAGAAGGCTGCCCACCCACTTTCTTTGAGAAGGTGAGGCTGGGGCCCTGGGGTCGGGGCGGGGGGGACCCCTGGGCTAGGACCACTTCCATGGATTTGAGCAACTCACTCTCTACCTGTCAGGTTCTGGGCCTGTGAAGGGACCCAAGGCCATGGGGGCCCCGCATAGAAGCCAGCCTCCCACATGGGGCATAAAAGTCATGACCATTCAGAGGCAGGAATGTTCTTCTCAGGCTGTAAATCAAGTTGTGGTCACACCACCCCTATAGTCACCAAGACTTCCCCTGGCACTTAGGACAGTCGTTCACTCCATGAGGCCCTGGCCTGCCTGGGTCTGTCCTGCTCACTCAAGGTTCCCATCCCTGTCCCCGGGCCCTGCTGGTCCAGCTCCCTGAGCTCTCCCCAACCTGTGCCTCTGTGCATGCTGTTCCCTCTGCCTGGAACAGTCTCACTCCCCATCCCCCCACACCTTCTTGCCTTTGGTTCTCAGTTTCAAGGTCACCTCCTCAGCATGGCCTTGCTGACCACCTCGCTGAGCAGCCGCCCCATGTCTGCCTCCTCTGCGGCCCTGCACACAAGCTGTTGACGCTTGGGATTGTCATTGTGTGTCTTCTTGTCTAGTCCCTGTCCCCCTTGAGCAGAGACTGGCCTCTCTTGTCCACTGGGAGGGCTGGTGGACGTTCCGTGGAGGGGTCCGAAGCTGGGCCCCTGTCGCCTCATCCTTCCCTCCTGGCCTGGCCGCCTCATGAGGAGACATTTGTTTCTCTGTTTCTCAGGAGGACATCTGCCACTGGAGCAGAGGGAGAACCTGGGAGGAAGAGGGAGTCCGGGCAGATGGGGGCTCCCAGCTGGGAGGCAGAGACACAGCCACGCCTCGGGCCAGCCACGGATGCCACCAGGAGCCCCGCGTGGAGTCAGGGACAAGGGATTCTGGGAAACGGCTTCTGCAAGCATCTCTCCCTGAGAGATCAGCCCTCCAAGTGGAGGTTGAAAAGGCCGTTAGCTCGGGTGCAAGGAGATGCACAGGACACAGGTCTCGCGTGAATGCGGCGCTGGGTCGACACCTCGGGGTCCCCGAGTGTCCCTGGCTGTGCAGGGGGAAGAAGGGCAGGCCTGACAGCCCCCACCATGACGCCCTGCCTGGGGGTGCTGGGTGTCTGCAAGAGCCTCCACCCTGGGGGCCTGGGGCCTGTGAGTTGGGAGCTCTGGCCAGGCAGGGGCCCCCGTGCTCCCCCCTGCAACGCCGGCCCCTTCCCTGCACGGCTGCCGCCCCAGCACTGTCATCTCCAGCCTGGCGTGCTGGGGACCCCCGTGAGTGAGCGGTTTAGACGCCCAGCTTCACTTCACTGGCGGGACACCTCCAGGAGAGTTGCTCTAAATCGCCACTTAACAGATCAGGAAACTGAGGCCCAGAGAAACACAACAACTTGCCCAAGGCCCTCCATCCTCCTGCCTTCCTCCCTTCCCCGGTCTCTCCCCTTCCCTGCTTTAGCAGACAGGATTTTACTGCGCAGGCACGGGCCAGCTGCTGGGAATACCAAGATGACCAAGGCACTCCTGGGCCTCTCTGCAGCTCGTCACTGGCAGGTGACAAGCAGGTCAGCCCCCAGGCTGACTCTGGAACACTGGTGGTGGCCCCTGGAGAGCTGTGTGGGATGGGGCTGTGAGGCAGGATCTGGGGATGGGGGGGGGGGGAGTGTGCTGCGATCCATTAGTGATGTCTGCCATGCCCGTAGGCGTGGGGAGAGGGTTAAGCGCTGTTGTCTACTAGTAGATCCCAGACCAGCAGAGCGTCTAAAACCCATCCAGACAACGCTGGATTCTTCTCTTCATCTTCAGATGAGAAGGCAGGTTCTGCGTAAGGTCTTACAGCTCAACTACGGCAGTGCTGGGATCTGAGCCCAGGCTCCAAGGCTCCCAGTTTTCCGTGGTGTCACGCTACCACGCCCTGTTCCCCTCTTTGCTTCGGCCGCTAGGGAGCTCGGAATGGAGCTTCAGGCTGGCCCTCGGATGCCACAGTAGCCTGGGGTTTGGAGCATTTTTGTCGCCCCCTTCTTTATCCTCCCTGCTGGGCCTCCCGTGGAGCAGGCCGGACATAAGTTATCAACTATAAATAAAACCAAGACTTCCGTTCTGGCTCTCACTTTACTTTCCTGGTGCATTTTTTTAAGTCCTTAATGGAAGGAGGGGGGAGTCTCCTAACGGAAGATGACATCACCATCAGCTGGCCCCCAGGGGGGAGGGGCAGGCCCCCAGCCCCACAGGCCCGCGTGGGCCCTGAATGCCCCCTTTATGACGGGTAACCTCATTCCACACATTGTGCCGCATGGTGGAATTTCAAATGGGGTTTTGTGGTTTCTGCCCTTTGCAGCAGAGAGCACGCAGGCAGCTGTGGTCACCGACTTCCTCTGCGCGCAGCCCTGGCGCCCGGCCAGCCCAGTGACCACCCTTTCCACCGTGAGTCAGCTTCATTCTTAACTCTCTGACTCAGGCCCCTTTAAAGGGACAGCAGAGCCAACTGGCCTGGGCAAGGACAGGGAGGTGGCGGCGGCTGAGGAGGTCCCGGGGAGGGGAGGGGAGGGGATGCAGGTCGGGTGGTGGGGGCGGGGGTTGGGGGGGTGTCTCTGGCAGGTAGCCATCCTCCGGAGCTGGGTGAGCGGTCCCTGCCTTCCTCCATCCCCCCCCCCCCCCCCCCCCGCGAGATGGAGGGGGTTTCCTGCCTGCTCCCAGGGAGAGGAGCCTGTGATTTCCCCAAATCTGGCTGTCTGCAGGGTGGGAACCCCCGGGCATTCGGCGACCTTGCTTTTTGTCTGGCCAGAAACCCCGCCCGTGCTCTGGTCCAGGAGGCCATCGGAACCATGCAGGCTGCCCTCTTTGTCCTGCCTAATTCCCATCACTGTGACCTTCCGCAGCTCCCAGAGCATGCCGAGCGGCCTCCCAGGCGGTGCGTCCTGCCACCTGGGGTGCATGTCCCCTGCTCCCTGGGGCTCTGTCTCCTCCTTTAGGCTCCCCCTGCCACCTGGTCGGAGCAGCTGGCTACTTCCTCTGTAGCATGAATAACAGCCCGCAGCTCTGCCCCCCTTGCTTGTGGGCTAACTGGTTCCCCCCCGCTAAAGACCCTCAGCCCCATGAGGGCAGGGACCCTGCGGGTCTTGCTCACAGCCCAAGGCCTGGCACATAGTAGGTGCTCAGTACAAATTTGTTGAATGAATGAGCAAATGGGTGGATGGCCGGCAGGATTCCTCCACAGCCCCGCCACTGCCCCCCAGTCAGAGAGTGTGGGGACAGCCCCTCCTTGCCAGATGGGGCACGAGGGGACAGAGGAACCTGTGTGGGGGACAGGCCAAGGTGACTCGTGGACATTCCTGAGTCCAGGGGCTCCTGCAGGGGCAGGTCTCTGTCTGGGGCCTTAGTGAAACCCAAGAAGAATTTCCCTGTTTTCCCTTCTGTCTGACTCACACTTAGGTTGTGAAGTTCCCCTTTCGGTCAGCATCTCTCCCGAGGCTGCAGAGTGGCCAGGCGAGGCTGTTGGGGCCTGGGTGACTGGGGAGGCTGAGCTTCGGTTCCATTCACAAAAATGGGACCTGACTGGTGCCCGTGTCCTGCCTGAGTGTGGGCCCCCAGCCGTGCCCAGCGTTGGCAGGTTTGCAAGGGATGGCGGGGGTGTTAATGGGGGTCTAAGATGCCCAACTGCCTGCATCCACATGGCCGGTGCTCATCTGGGCCTCCCCCTTCAGCCTCCTGGCTCACCCTCCCCAGGGGCTGGGGAAGGGACTGGAGTCTGGACCCGCCCCAGAGGCGTTGGTCCTCCCTAGGGGCCCAATTGGTCTTCATCCCAGGCAGCTGGGAGGCCAGGGCCCAGGTGGGGCAGCCAGCCTGCACGATGGGCCCACTCCCCTCCCTCTGTGCTTCCCTTCTTGAAGCCTGGGATGGATCCAAGGATGAGGGAAGGAGAAGGCATTCCTCCACCTGGCCACGAGTCTCCTCCGAGGGGCGGTCCTCAGGGAGTCCCTGGGGTCTTGCGAGCATCACTCATACTTCACTTGGCAGCCGGTCCTGGAGCCCCTTGGTGCCAGGGTGCCCCGGGGACATCAGTGACTTGACCTGATTCCCCCTGGGCAACCAGACAGTGAGGACACAGAGTGGAAGTGCCAGCTCAGCTGGGGGGTTGGGGAAACCTCCCAGGAGGAGGGGGTATCTGGACAGACCTGGGAGTAGTGAGGCGACATCAGCCAGGGGAAGGGTGGAGGGAGGCGAGGTAGGGAGGGCCTCCAGGCAGAGGACAGTACGTGCAAAAGCCGGAGGCAAGAGGGCAGGTGTCACATTGGAGGCGCTGAGGACCATCAGGGCAGTGAGAGGGGAGAGTGTGCACCAGTGGAGGGTGGGGGTGCAGGGCAAGGGAGAGCTGAGGCTCGGAGGGAGGCCAGGGCCCCGCTGAGCTGGAAAGCCAAACCAAGCAGCTCTGATGTTTCCCAAGGGTGGTGGGCTTTGTTTGCTTCCGGAACCAGCTTCTGGATGCCTCTGTGGGCAGGGTGGGTGAGGGGAGGGGCTGCCTGGGCAGGGGGCCTGAGAGGGGAGGCCAGGGCACCCCTCCTGCCAAGGCTCTGCCAGAGCTGTGGGGCTCCTTGGACACCCTCAGGCCCAGTGGGCAGGGGCAGCCAAAACCATCATGGGAGGGGAAACTGAGTCCCAGTGCCATGGTCAGTTTGGGGAGAGCTGAGGCAGGGTGGCCACAGGTGACACTGAGCTTAAACCAAAGAGGAAGGACTGTCAGGTGAGAGGCCCAGCCAGTCCCGCTCCCACCACCCAGGCCTGGGCCCCTCTCTGGGCCAGAGCAGCGACCCCGGACCATCCCCAGAGACGTCTCAACAGCTCCCTCGTTTGCAGGCTCTGGGGGCTCTGGGACCCAGAGGCACAGGGACAGGGATGAATCTGAGCAGCCATCAACTGGCTGTGGTGCTGGGTCCTGGACCGGACATTGGCTCCCAACTGTGTTGGGGGGTCCCATCTGTCATCCATGGCCACTTGTGACCCGTGGAGACTCTTTGGATTGGCTCCTCTGTGTCTCACAGTTACTAATGGGGAACGGTAGTACCGTGGAGAAAGTAAAAGGTAGGCGCTGATACTCGGAAGTGACGTGCAGGGCACAGGTGGAGGAGGCAGGCAAAGGATGCTGTCAGGGAGGCTCATCCATGGCACATTCTGGACCATTCAGGAGACCCCCTTCACCTGCAGGTCACAGCCTCCTGTTCTGCGTACCCGCAGGACTCGGCATTGCTGCCTCTTGTGCGGTGGAGAAGACTGAGGCTCCAGAAGACTGTCCCATCCAGGGCCACACAGCGCTGCGCAGCTCGCTGGTCTCCTCTGCCCCGCCCCCCAAACCCCTCCAGTCTGGGCTGCTGCAGGCACCAAATCCAACCATAGGAGCGGAGCACTTTTGAGCACTTTGAAATGCAAAAGCTGTAAGGTATTATTATGATTATAAAAACACAACCATTTATGGTTTTATGAGGCTGAGCTGCCCCTCTGGAATTCCCTCTTATCCAGCGATCTCAAAGCGCTGGGCCGGTCCAGAATTAATTAGGCCCTGCAGCCCGGGACCACAGACGCACCTAGGAGCACTGGCAGGGGCAGGCTGGGGCCAGACAGGAGGCGACAAGCATTGCTCATACCCACTGCTGCCCTCGAGTCTGGAGCCCCAGGCCTTCCCAGCAGCAAGTCCGTTCTCCCTGAGCCAGCTGGCGGGAGATTGGGGAGCTCTGGGGCCTCTCCCTCTCCAACCAGATGAGGGATGAAGATCAGCAGCAGCAGGAACGAGACCAAGGACTCCACAGTTGACAAGGAGGGTGGGAAGGGCAGTTTTGCCTGGTCTAGAGTTTTCCTGATCCAGACCCAGAAAATTGGTGACTGTGAGCTCCTGAAGGTCATGAGCCATGACCTGAGTGATGGAGGCTGCTGGGATGGACAGGTTTGACAACTAGAGAGGAGGAAGTGGGGCATGGAGGACTGGGAGATGTAAGGAAAGCCACAGAACCTGTGACCTTGTTGAGGTTTACTAAATTCACGGAATAAATAATTCGTAGATGGGTGGATAGATAGATGATGGATAGATGTGTAGGTGAACAGATGGATGGATGCATGCATTAATGATGGACGGATGGATGAGGGATGGATGGAGAGATGTGGAGAATGGGGCATGAATGAACATAGGATGAAATGTGTGTGTGTGTTCCAAAGGGATGCTGAAGACATGGGCAGGTTGCAAGGAAGGGCTCACATTGGTTGGAGATGGATAGATGAGTGAATGGATGGATAGATCAATGGATTGGTGGGTTGGTAGGCAGTAGAATGAGCACCTGAAATTATCTCAGGGAGCGAATGTGGGAAAGTGGGATGACCTTGGTGGGGCCAATAGGACCTCTTGGACAGAGTTTCGGCATGCATGGAATGATGCCCATGTCCTCCACCAACTGGGCAATAGCCTGGGGGGTCACTGATCTAAGCTAGGACCAGTATCTTGGATCCTCCTCTTGCTTCAGCTTTCTCAGCTCCTTGACCTTTTCCTCATATCCCTTCCAGGCCTTGATTTCCCTGTCTGAACATGAAGACTTGCTAGATGAGATGGGCTTCTAAGGAAGGCTAGTGGAAGCTCCTCGGTTCTCCGGGGGGCGGGGGTAGCAACCCAACCGCTCTCCCCTGCTGCTCACGGTTCTCCCTTGATCCACTCCTGGTGCTCAGTCCAGGCACCTGCCACGCACCCTCTTCCCCACCATTCTCCAAGCATCTGGCTACAAGGCCAACCCAAGAGATGGGCCCTGGGAAAAGGAGAGCTGACCTCTGCCCTGAGGTGGGTGGCTGAGGGGCTTCTGTGGCCACAGATGGCTGCTCAGTGGGTCCCTGGCAGGTTCCAGGTTGAGTCACCCTGAGTCACCACTGTCACTTCCTACCACACATTCCTTCATTCATACAGTGTCTCATCCCTAAGGCCACTTCCCTGGAATCTTCTTGGGCTGTTGCCAAGGGTGTGAGGGCACTTAGCCTATCCCAGTCGGACGGGCCAAGAGCTTGGCCCCTGGAGCCCTACAGGGAGAGAGGCTGGACAGTGTGGCCTCCCTGGAAGGAGGTGAATGCCCTCTAAGCCCCACTCTGGCCCAGGAGCTCTCTGACCCTCACTGGCCAGGCACTCCCTCCTGCTGTGAGCACCTGGATCTGCCACCCTGAGACGTGGGCACCTGGAAACACACTGTAGTTCACAGGGCCGAGGAGTGGGAAATGGCTCACCTGCATGCCATTCATTCATTCATTCATTCACCCCCCACATATTTCTTGTATGCACTCAATCCGCCTGGCACTGTGCCAGCCCTAGAGAAACACTGACCCCACTCCTCGCTCGCTCTCTTTAGATCTTGCAAGGAGGAGGCGGCTATTGCCAGAACGCCATTCTAGTTCAACAGTCGTGCAGAAATCTCTCCCTCTGCCGAACGCTGTATCCCAATAATGCTACATTCGCTTTGTGTTTGAAATTCCACTACATTTTCATGTCGCAGCATTAATGATTTCTCTTTAAACATCGAAGGGAAGCCTAGGACGTTTTTACTCCTAACCATTTTGTGCAAGAGGTGGCTGATCACCATGCATGGCCCCTCGGATAGGCTGCGCTCTGAATTCCCAAGGTTACAAGAGGAAATTCAGCTAATTACAGTCCCCAACTTGACTGTGGTGCGAAGGTGATACGCGCTCGGTAGAAACCATGTTTCGAAGCTTGAATGTAGATCTTTTCCTGGGCCAGCGCTCTTGCCTCGGGATGGGGGGCAAAGGCAGGAGCCCCAGCCCCCCATCAGCCCGCAGTCATGGGGGGGTGGACAACCGGTGCACCAACAGCCATCTGTTATCTACACGGCTGCTCTGTCTGTCACTTGCACTACAGGACTCAATACATTACACGAGATAGTCATGCTTTATTATAAAATGGCTTTGTGTACATGATTTTGCCCAACTGTAGGCTGATGTCAGTGTCCTGAGCACGTTGAAGGTCGGCTAGGCTAAGCCGTGATGCTCGGTAGGTGAGGTGCGTATTAAATGCATTTCTGACTTAACAATGTTTTCAAGCTGGGATGGGTTGATCAGGACGTTACGCCATTGTAAACTGAGGAAGATCCGTAGCGTCTGATAAAAATGACAGTCCTGCCAGTCCCGGATCGACTTGGCGGGTCGGCATGAATCCATGTGTTCTTTGATAAGACTTCATTAATCTTCTGCAGGAATCTCAAGAGGTAGCTCAGTGCGGGACACATTTATTTTGTGTTCCTCTCCTGTGAAGCAGCTGCCCGTGTGATGTCTGGAAGATATGGAGGGCCTGGATGATGTGGGCACGGAAGTGAGAGCAGAGGCCTTGGGGTCAAGAGCCCTGTGTGAATGTGGCAGGCTCCTTGCTTCTCTGGACCCTCTCTGCTTCCCTGGAAGGGAGGCAGGTGGCACAGTGGTTAGGAGCATGGGCTCAGGGCTCAGGCTGCCCCTCTCTGGCTGGTGTGTCCTTGGAAAACCTCTTTGAGCCTCTGGGTGTGCATCTGTAAAATGGGGATACTCGTAATAAGTCAATGAGCTAATATATGTAGGCTGATCTAAGATCTAGGATATACGTACAGCGGCTGGCATGCAGTGAAAGCTCAGAAGCCACCAGCTATTTTCTCACCCCGGCCTGTGATGGTCAGACCCACGAGGGGCCAGGGTCCCATCTCGCAGATGGGAAAACCGAGACCGGGAGGCTCTGGGACAGCTTCTCCGTCCCACAGGCAGCAGGAGGCCTGCAAGAGATTCTGCATGTCCCCCTTCCCAGCACCGTGACTGGTGGCCTCTCAACATGGAGCTTACTCAGGAGGAACACACGACCTTCACGATGGCCATGGCTTGGCAGAATGCTGGGCACATGGCAACAGACAGTACCGAGGCCCTCTTGCCTCTGCTGTGGTCAGGGATCAGGGCCCCTGATGGGCATCTTGAGGGCAGTTGTGGCTGAGGGTGGGGGAGGAGGAACCGGGAGCACCTCCCAACTCGCTTAAGCCTCAAAGAGACCCCAAGCAGCCACAAGGTGATTCCCAGCGTCACTGGCGATGGCACGGTCCCCGCCCCCTGGCCCCCCTCTCCGGACCTGGCTGTGGTCATACGTCCTCTGTACACTTTGCAATAGTAAGAGGCTTCACCTGCAGCGGTTCCAGTCACGGTCCCCATTCCCACGTTCTCTGCCACTCTTCCCCACGTTCTCTGCCACCCTTCCCCTTATGTTGGTGGCACCGGAACCGCTCTAGACAGGTTTGGGCTTTGGTTAGGGAGAAGCTGACCTGGGGACCCATTTGGTTTGGGTTCATGAGATGTATCTACGTCGTTTGGGGACACGTCTGTGTGCCGATGAGCCATTTCTGGCCGTCCCGGCACAGGAAGGGCTGCCAGAGGGGCCCCTGCCGCTCCTGGGACTCACCCAGCCCCACGCAGAGGGGGAAGATGCAGGGTCAGGGAGGGCACTGCAGGGCAGGGTGCCGGCCTCGGCCCTGGAGTCCGGGGAGAGGGTGCAAGGCCCCGGCAGCCCGGAATCGGAATTCTTCCCATCGGTGGAGGGAGAGGACAGTCTTTGTGGAGGAGTGAAGGTCCCCTCTTCGCAGGAATGCACCCCAAAACACAAGCAGGGGACACGAGGGCCCTGAGAGGGAAGAGAACTTGCCCAGAGGCACAGATCCAGGATCTGGTAAGACTGCCAGGACCTCAGGCCTCCTCTGCTCCCACCACATGGTGGGCTCAGGACTGGACTCACCCAACAAGTTCTCAAGTGAAGAAACGTGTCAAAATGAAAACTGCTGACTGGCAGAACCCCTTTCCACAAGCCACCCGTGTGCTTGTCTCCAGAATGTTCTGCTTCCTTTTCAAGGAGCATGTGCAGTATTGCAGGATGCCACTTGCCTTGGCTGTCAGGAAGTTGGCTGCAGGGTTCAGAGGTCAGCTGAGTTAGAATGCGCTGGTTCAGAAACCAGTGGACACCCAACTCCCCTGAACCCGGCCCCCTTGGCCACGGGTGGTGTTTCCTACACAAACTTTTGTCTCGACTGTTCCTCTCACTCCAAGACCCAGGAGGATGCCAGGTCCTGCCCAGTCAGAGCCAGGAGGGATTGGGACCGGGTAAGGCATCCTCCAATTTCTCCCACAGGGGCCACATGATCCCCAGCCCAAATGGTCCACACCACCTTCCCAGCCCCAGCTTGGAGGCCATGACTGTCCTGGTCAGAAGAGCGGGCCCCTGTGCCTTGGTCTCAGTAATCATCATTGTCCCCTGCATCTTCCTATTATTTTTTTTAAAGAGAAAATGTTCCCGTGTCTTTTTTTCTTTTTAAGATTTTATTTATTTATTTGACAGAGAAAGAGACAGCAAGAAAGGGAACACAAGCAGGGGGGAGTGGGAGAGGGAGAAGCAGGCTCCCCGCCGAGCAGGGACCCCGATGCAGGGCTCGATCCCAGGACCCCGGGATCATGACCTGAGCCGAAGGCAGACGCTTAGCGACTGAGCCACCCAGGCGCCCCTCTTCATGTTATTTTAATCAGTTATTGACCACATGAAATTCTCCCACCCCCAGAGCATGTAACTCATGTGGGGCACTCTCCGAAGGGCTCCACGTGTCCTGGCCTTCCCATCTGCACGGCACTCAGAACTGGACCACTTCTGGCCATCTCTTCTGCCACTTCGGCCCAAGCCACCCTGGCTGACTGCAGAGTCCCTCTGTGGCCCTTTGCTCCTTCTCTTGGCCCTGAAGGCAATGATCTTGTTATACTCCGAGGCTTGTCATGCCCTTTCTGTGCTCACCCCCAGGGCTCCATCTTAGAGGAGATTGCAGTCTTGACCAGACCTGCAGCCCACACATGTCTCCCTGCTCAGCCCTGCCTGGCCCTCCTCTGACCACATCACCCCCATTCCCCCATTCTTTAAGTCTAGCCACAATGGCCTTCCTGCAGCTCTTCAAACTTTGTAGGCAGCTTCCTACCCCAGGGCCTTAGCACTTGCTATGCCTTCCACTTGGAATACTCTTTCCAGGATAACCACATGGTTTGCCTCCTCCTCTCCTTCAGGTCTTTTTTTTTTTTTTTAAGATTTTTGTATTTATTTGACAGAGAGAGAGACAGCGAGAGAGGGAACACAAGCAGGGGGAGTGGGAGAGGGAGAAGCAGGCTTCCCGCGGAGCAGGGAGCCCGATGCGGGGCTCAATCCCAGGACCCTGGGATCATGACCTGAGCCGAAGGCAGACGCTTAACGACTGAGCCATCCAGGCGCCCCTCTCCTTCAGGTCTTTACTTGAATGAAGGCTGCTCAGTTAGCCTCCCCTGGCCTCCCCATTTACAGTTGCCCCACGGTATTCTGTAGCATTCAGCACTATCTGACATGCTGAATTCTGCATTGGTCTTGTTAACTACTGTCTCTCTACCAGGATGTCTGCAACTTTGCACAGGGGTTTTGGCCGTTTCCCTCACTGCTTTATCCCCCTGCATCTATAACCATCATGGGCACATAGTGGGTGCCCCATAAGGAATGTAGGAATATCCCTATAGGATAGGTCCCATTGTTCCCTATTTTTATATACCGAGGAGTGCATTCTGGGAGGGGGAGCATCATGGGCAAAGACAGAAAATAGGCAGATCAGCACCTGGCCTCATTGGGCCTGACTGGAGGCCACATGGAGGTGCAGGCCGTGGTGAGGACCCCAGGACAGGGCCTGGAGTGGGCTGAGGAGTGGCAAGGTCCACTGGTGGAGGGCCTCATGGGCCACCAGGAGCAACCGAGGTCCACGCAGAGGGGAGTGGGACATTAGCAAGGTCCTGTTGGAGAGACTTCAGTGACAGGTGCAGGGCACATCAGAATGTGAGTCTGGAGGTGGCAGCAAGCTGGGGAGTTGTCCATGCGGGCTGGAGGTGTAAGGGAGGACTCGAGAGCAGAAGAGGGGGTCAGTGCGGCTCAGGGGAAGAGTCACCATGTCCCCAGGTTTGTGGTTAATGGCTGGATGCGGGGGGAGAACCTAGGAGAAGGGAGGTGAAGAGGTGGGTTCGGTTTGGGGTGTGCTGAGGTTCTGCTGCTCTTGGCCCAAGAAAAAGATCTGGGGGTCCCAATGCTCCCATGGTGACTTCAGTGTGGAGGGAGGAGATCCCTCCAGAAGGGGGCGTCTGGAGGAGAGAGGGCAGTTGCCTGAGCTCCAGGCCCTCCCCACCCCCAGCACCTGTTGTCCCTGGGCATAGAGCCCCTCTCACCTGGCTCGCTCGGGCCCCTTCTGACGCAGGAGGCCAGCTGGGGATGGGAATGTTCTTCTGCCTCCAATTTCACAGTGTTAGTGACCAAGGCAGATTTGCTATTATTTTCACCAGAAAAAAAATGTATAGATTTTGGTCTTTTGCCAATAAGTCAAGAGGAAAACAGCTGAAAGGATTTGTGTTTTCAAGGGAACATTCCTCTTTGGGCTTCGTCCACCCCGTGTCCTCTTGGAAAACTACAGGGATGGCTGGAAAGAGTATCCGGGCTGGGTGGGGGTAGCGGAGACTGGGCCCTGGTCCCAGCTCTGCTCCTGGCTCCCTGCGTGATTCACGGGCGAAACACGACAGTAACTGCTGGGCATCCCAGAGCTACAGTGTCTGCTGAGCCCCAGATCTATCTCCCAACATCTCCTCGGTGTCCCCATCGGGTGCCCAGGGACACCCCAGGTCTCTCTCCCAACATCTCCTCGGTGTCCCCATCGGGTGCTCAGGGACACACCAGGTCTATCTCCCAACATCTCCTCGGTGTCCCCATCGGGTGCCCAGGGACACCCCAGGTCTATCTCCCAACATCTCCTCGGTGTCCCCATCAGGTGCCCAGGAACACCCCAGGTCTATCTCCCAACATCTCCTTGGTGTCCCCATCGGGTGCTCAAAGACACCCTCAACTCACCACACCCCTGCCCCAACTGTTGCTCACCCACCAGCCCCAACCTGGTCCTCCATGGTGCTCCCCACCTCAGGGAATGGTGCCTAGCCTCGCACATGCCTGTCGCCCCTGACGCGTCCTTCCATAGACCATCCAGGCAGTCCTACCCATTGTTGCTCTTGGATCCAGCTCTTGGACTCATTCCAACCTCCTCCCAAGAATCTCAACTCCATCTGATTCACTGTACCTCCACCACCTCCCTTATACTCTACGCTGCCATCACGGCCTCATCGTGGGCTCCCTCCCTCCATCCCTGGGCGTGTCTCCAGAGGGAAGGCTTTAGCTCCAGTTCCCTCCCTGCCTTCCTGTGGGTTTCCATGGGGCCTGGGGAGAAGAGCAGAAGGAAGACAAGCAGAGGTAAGCCATGCACTCCAGAGTCCGAATCCAGTAGGATGTAGGCCCAAGTGGAACCCACGAGGGAGGTCGGAAATGCCGAGAGCAGGGTGTGCGGAATGCGGGGTCCAGCCCCAGTAACCCCGAGCTGGGGAAAGCTTCCAGGAGGAGGGCCTGTGAGAGGTGAGCCTCCAGACAAGGGAGGCCAGGCTGTGGGGATAGGAGAGGAACTCCCAGCAGAGAAGGTGCCTCCTGACCTCGGCCTGGGTGATGCTTGGGGAGATGGCTGGGAGATCGGCTCCAGGACCATCCCGGGCTGGCACTGAGCTTGGGAAGGAATGACTAACAGTCACGGACATGATGCTACCACTGAGTGCCTACTGTGTGCCCGACCTGAGTTGATCCGCATTAACTCACCCATCATCCCAGCCACCCAGTGACTATGCCCAGTTTACAGGTTTAGAGACAGAAGCTAAGAGAGGTTCAGTGACTTGCTCAAGGCCACACAGTGAGTAAGGGCTGAAGCCAGGCTGCCTGGCTCCCTGGCTCCAGGGCCCAGGCCTGGATGGAAGGGGCAGAGTCTTGGGCAGGTGGGACACGGAGGGCCCAGGTGCTCCCTCAGCCGAGGCTCTGGCAGGACAGAGGGTGTCTCCTGACGCTGCAGCCCCACCCCTCTCATCACCCCTGCAACGGAGGCCCCTCTGACCCCCAGCCTTGGGGCAGGTAGGCCACCGGCCTCGGGGGAGACCTCAGGCGCACAGCCTGCCTCCCACCCTGCGGCAATCCCGCATCTTTCCTGCCACGTTCACGGCGGGGACGCGGCGGGTCCATGAAGCCAGGTGACATTCCCGGGTACACGCACATCCAGAACTGGAACCCCGTCTGTCTGATAGCCCAGCCCACCCGGCCACCCCGAGAGAGACCCACAGAGGTCATGGTCAATGTTCGCTGTGCTTCCTTCTATGTCTGGCCCCAGCTCACGTCCTTTGTGATTCTCAGTGATGCGAACATTGTTGCCGTTTCCCTCCTACAGACCTGGAAACCGAGGCACAAAGAAAGCAAGCCAGCTTCCCAGAGCCTCGCTGACCCACGAACCAGGCAGCCCTCTGTGAGCCCCTCCATCCTGCGCACACAGACAACAGCTGCGAGCGTTCTGTCTTAGCACGTGGCCTGGCTTCCGACAAGCCGAGAGGAAGGAGCCTCACATTTATTGAGCACCTACTATGTGCCGGCCGGTTACATACCATTGCTTTGCACATGACTATTCTTTGTCGCATTTTACAAATGAGGAAACGAGCCTCCGGGAGACGAAGCTTACTCACCACAGGCCCGGACCCTTGGGGATGGGGCGGGGTGCTGGCCCCACCCTTCGGCAGCCTCCTTCCTTCTCCCCCTTCCCGCCTGGGGAATTAAGTGGTGAACGTTTTCAAAGTCGACTGTCAAAAGAAAAGATTGGAGGAAGGAAATGTGCAATTAGGAGCTTCAGAGTAATTTCCATCGTGCGGTTTGAGCCCGACTGTAAACACTCAGGATGGAGGTGACGCGGCTTTCCCACTGCTTGGGGTTCCTGCCAGCGCCGTGGGCCCGGGAGCAGGAGAGCCCGGGTGGGGGGCCGCGGGGAGGCCAGGGGCGGCCGGCCTCGCACAGGGGAGGTGCTGGGGGCTGCGGGAAGCTCCCATTCCCCAGAGAGGTTTCTTCCAGCAGAATGTGCCGCATTACAGAAAGGAAATATTAACATTATAATTATAATTCTGTTTATTTAATTAAGTTATTAAACAGGCCCAGCCCAGGGGAGAGAGAGAAAAACCCTCAGTTTCATCCTAATTGTTTCTCCCAGGATGTAATTAGAGCCTGTTAGGAGGGATGGGAGCCAGAAAGGCAGCGCCCTGCAGGGCCGGGGGGTCCTGGCCGGTGAGTGGGCCCCAGGTGGACCCCAGGTGGAGGAGGCTGTGCATGAGAACAGCCTCCACAAGGGCCGGGGCTCAGCCTGTCGGAGTCCCGTGTCTGGCACGCAGTAGGTTCAGCGAGTGCCTAGTGAGCTGTGAAAATGCTGAAGACCCCCGCGGATGTTTTTTCTAGAAGAAACGCAGCACCTCCCTGCGGGGCCGGGCGCCCTCCCTGATGGTCAACACTGGTGTCCATTTTGGCTGTGGGTGACCACAGTACATGTAACTGTCGCCACTCTGGTGGCTGATGACGGAGGAGAGGGGTCCACAAATTCTGCCGGCCCCCAGACTCCCATGGACCTCCTGATCGCATGCCTCCTTCAGGGGCCAGATTCCCTAAGGCCCTGGAATGTTGGGTCTCAGAGGGGTTGAGCAGCTAGAGCCTGTCCCCCTCAGAGCCTCCATCCCATCCTTTCCATCTGAGAAGCCAATTCTGGGACCCAAGACCAGGCCTAGAGGAGCCTCTGCCGAGGGAGGGGGGCCCAGGAAGGGTGCTGGCCCTGAGTAGGCCTCAGATCCGGTTCTGCGCCCCCGAGCCGACAGCTGCCCTCAGGCTCCGTGCAGAACCTCCCGTCGGACGGGAAGTGTCTCGTTCCAGCTGGCGCAGCCTTATCGAACAGTCGGGCTTTGTAAGTGCGGACAGCTGCAGTGATGGTGGTTGACTCTGGGCTGGGGGCGGGGGCCGGCTGGGCGACTGGATTTGGGGAGCTGAGGAGGGGGAGGCCAAAGCCAGAGGCATGTGCAAGGGTTGGGGGAGCAAGGATCACGGAGATTCCATTCAGGCGGAGCCTCCCAGAAAGCTGAACCCCTCAAATGGGTGGCAGGACATGAAGCCTAACAGGGGAGTGACCGCGAAGGAGGAAGAATGTGCCTGGGGAAGGTGGGAGGGGCTGGGCCTAGCCCTTGGCTCTCTGCACACAAAAGAGCCATCTTTCGATGGACAACACTGAAGTAGCCACAAAACCAATCCTTTTGGAGGGATGGAAGGGTGTGTGGGCCTTTTCTTCATACAACCATTCACCCACCCATCTACTCATCCAATCCATCCATCCATCCATCCATCCATCCATCCATCCACCTGTCCATCTATTCATCCATCCATCCATCCATCCATCCAACCATCCATCCAACATTCAGACAAGTTTCACTCATACTCAGCCACTTCCTCTGCTGGACTCCAGGGACCCAGGAAATGATCAGACTGTCCCTGCCCTGGTGGCATTCCCGGTGTGTGTTGGGTGTGGGGGAAGGGGAAACCATCAGAAGACAAATTCCTATGGTGACTCAGGGAAGTTCTGTAGCTGAGAAGGTGTAAACCAAGTATGGATGGGGGGGTTTCTCAGGGACTCACCCTCAGGTTCTCATCAGAAAAATAAGGATAGGGTAGCGGCCATCACCATGACTGTTATGGTGTTAGACAAGACAATGCACTTAAGATACATAGCACCGTGCCTGGCATAGAAGGTGCTTAATGACTGTTATGACCTATTTGCATCACCGTCGACATTATCATTATTATCTCTGCCCAGGATGGGAATGGGGTGGTTTAGGGAAGCCTTCCCAAATGTGGGGTCATTGAGGCTGGGTATCAAAGGATGAGTAGAAGTTTGCTAGGTACAAGCCTATGCTCCCTACCCTCCAACACCCCAGGAGCCCACATTTATGCTGAAAATATTCTTGCCTCTGCACCATGCTTGCCACCTCTGCTCCTCTTCTCCGGGGTCTCCTTCCTTTGAGATCAGCTTTAGCTCCAACTCCTCCTGGAAGCCATCCTACCTTTTCCAGGCACTGTCTTGCTTCTTCCTCTGGTCTTGTAGCACACAGACTACACGCCATCTCAGGGCTTCAGTACTTCACCTTGAACTTTGTAACTCCTCATCTAACTCTTCAAAGCAGGATAGAGTCTTCTTCTTGATTCTCTCTCTGGCCCCAGAGAGTGAAGACTTATCCACAAACAGGAGCAGCTTTCCAGGGCTTTCCCTGGTGCTGCCTACAAGCAAGGTGCAGTTTCTGCCTGAGCCAGCTCAAAATATGGGGAACAGAGGGAACAGGAGGACTAAATTGGGAGTTTCTCCAGGCCAGACTCCATGTCCTGGTAATCTCAGGGTCCTCAGCACCCAGCATAGAGTGGTCTTCTGGGTCCTCAATACCCAGCATTGTGCTCAGGGGATGGATGGTCTGATGGATCGTTGGATAGATGGATGGGAACAAGGCAGACACAATCCATGCCCACATGGGGCTTGAAATCTAGTTGAGAATATAGGCAATATGAAAATAAACTCCCAAACAAAATATTTTAAGAGTGATGACTGCTGGAAGACGAGTTTAGGGGGCTAGTACTTTAGTTAAGTGGTCATTGAAAGACTTGTAACATTTGACTTGAGACCTGATAAAAAGTCAGCTATGTGAAGATCTGGAGAAGACGTAGGAACAGTAAATGCAAAGGTCCTGAAGAATGGACAAAGTGAGGCTTTCTCAAAAATTGAAAAAGGCTTGTACACTTGAGGCAGATACAACAAGGGACTTATGACTGAGATGAGGATGAGAAGGAGGGAGGGGCAGATCATGCAGGGTCTTGGGGGTAGGAACTGTGGATTTTGTTTTGAGCAGGATGTGAAACCAAAGGAAGGTGTTAAGACGGACAGTCACTGGTCTGAGTAAGTTTTTAAAGGATCACTCTGGCTACCATGTGGGGCTATACGGGGAAGGCAGTGAGAAGGTTATCACAGTAGACAAAGCCAGAGAGGGCAGTGGAGGTACAGCTGGAGAGATGGGGCAGGTTCAAGGCATATTTTGGAGACAACAGGATTTGGTTTATAAATTGGGTGTTGTGGGAGAAGGGAAAAGGGTGATTCCCAGGTGTTTAGCCTGAGCAACTAGGAAAATGATGAGCCATTTACAAAGCCCAAGATGACTCTGGAAGAAATAGATTTGAAAAACAGATGGGCACACACCTCCGTCTAAACACACAGGCTCTGGAGTCAGAGAAACCTGGGTTCAGATCCTAGTCTTAACTGCTTTCAATCTTATCCTTGTGTTAGTCACTGAATTTCTCAAAACCTCTGTATCCTCATCTGGAAAATGGGGGCTTGTCACTTCATGGGGATATTATGGCAATTAATGTAACATGCTCAGCACAATGCCTGTCCGAGGTAAGCGCTCAGATAGAGACTATAATTAATCATTACTTGTCCACTGGATGGGGAGCTCCTCATCTTCATCTAAGCAGCCTGTTCCAACAGGCCCTGGGATCTGGGCTGCCAAGAGCAGCTCCTGACAGCTGCCATTCTTGCTACTCCCCTCCTCAGGTTCCGGAGCCTAGGGGTATGGGGCCTCCATGGGAGGGCTGCTGGTTCCAGAATCAAGCAAGATCACAGAGCACATTTTGCAAGGGTGGGAGGGAGTGGGAGAACTTGTCTGCCTGGCACCCAGCAAGGAACCCCATTCAAAGCCGTTTTCCTAAAGCAGCTCTAATTATCAGAGAAGTCCCCCCAAGGCCCCTCTCTGCTTCATGAGGGGCTTGTAGTTAGTAGTTGGGGATTGAAAGGGGCAAGGTTGGCTGAGGCTATGCTTGGGGGTCAGAATCCTCTGAGAGGTGGGATTGAGAGAGTGGGTGTTCTGTTCCAATCCTTTCCCCACTCAACAGCTCTAGAGAGCAGTCACCTAAGCTCTCTAGAGATTGGTGTTTGTTTATTTTTCCTCCCCAGTGGGAGTGAAGGCTTTCGCTGAGGTGGATTATCCCACTCCCCACAGCCTTAGGTGTGAGCTTATCCATTCTCATCTCCATGCTGATGACTTTCAAATATCTTCCAGTCTGGTCTCCCTCCTGAATTTCAGACTCACATCTCCAACTATGTATATTAATTTCTCCACTACAGGCATTATGGCATATTTCAAACTGAATAACACATGATCCCATCCAATGAATTTTTCATTTCAGTTATTATTATTTTCGGTTCTAGAATTTCCATTCAGTTCTTTATTACAGTTTCCACTTCACCACCTAGATTCCTTATCTGCTCTATTATTATGGCCGTATTTTCCATTAATTCTTCAAGCATATTTTTCTTTAATTTTTGATCATATTAGCTTTGAAAGATTTATTTGATAAATCTATTATCCAAAATATCCCAGTATTGATTTCTATCGAAATCAAATTCTGTTGTTTTTCCCTCTTGACTGTGAGTCACATTTTCCTGTTTCTTTGTGCATTTGGTAATTGTTGATTATGTATCGGACACTGTGGATGATATATTGTAGAAACTCTGGATTCAGATATCTTCCTCTAAAAAGGGTTGATTTATGTTCTAGCAGGAAGTTCAATTACTGACTGATTGCTTGAATGTGTGCAGTCTTGGTTTATTATTCGTTTTGACAGCTCTGTCAAAAGCCTAAGATGTCTTCCAAATTTCTCTAACTTGGTGAGAATTAAGCTCCAAACCCAAAATCTTGCTGAGGCTTGGTTTTAGGATTTGTACCCTACAGTGGGCTTTACTCTAAGGTGTGGTCCTTATTGGTGAGGGCTTTCTGATGTCACAGCTAAATGCCCCAGGGTTTAATGAAGTTGCTCCACTCCGGTTGAGCAAGAACCCCAAAGTTCCCTAGTACTGCTTGACGTCCAGTATCTCTGTTCCATTCTCAAACATTTAGGGGTTGATATCACCTGGTAAGTGTCAGGTGACCTCACACAGACTTCCTTCCCCTACCCATACAGCTTCCTCCTCTCCAGATTTCAGCCCTGCAGATTGTAGCTTCCTCAGCTATCCCAAACTCTCTTCTCTGCCCCCTTAGTTCAGTGGGATAACCACTCTTTGTTCTACTTGGATGCCCGCTCACTGCACTGTGATCAGGGAAGTGTCCCCAAGCACAGGTCCAGGGAGATCGTGGGGCTCACTTGGGTTTTTTTCTTCTCTTGGGGATCACAGTCTTGTTCTGCCTTTAATACAATGTTGAAAACCATGGCCTCATATATTCCATTCAGTTTTATGATTATTATGCTGGAGGGGCTAATACAGTTCCAATTACTTGTGCCATGACCAGAAAAGAAAAATTCACTATCTTATCCCAGACCTTCTTCTCCTATGTTCTACATCTGCAGACTTACTACAACCCATCCATTTCTCCAAACAGAACCCCAGGAGTCATCTTTGGCGCCACCCTCTCTATTACTCCTTGTCAGGGAGCCATCAGCAAACTGGCCTCTGACATTTATTAGAGCTCTTGGATCTGTCAAAATTTCCTTCCCCACTCCCACGGCCACTGTCTGTTCTCACTGGGGCTGCTCTGACAGCCTCCTTGCTGGCCTTCCAACCTCCAGTCTCACTCTGTTTCAATCCTTTCCCCACCCAGCAGCCAGAAGGCCCCTTCTCAACCTCCTTACATCTGTCTTACATAAAACCCTGCCATGTCGTCTTGGTTGGTGGCTCTTGAGACCTGCCCCCACCTATGTCTATGACCCCTTTGATTGCAACCCCCCCATATTCCTCCTCACGGTATCTCTGCAGCTTCCGGATGACATCATCATTTCTTGTCTCAGAGCTCCCACTCGGTGGGTGACTGCAATGCCATGTTCTGGGTATTTTGCCAGATACATAGCACCTCTTCATAGCACCTCTTCTGAGTGACCTTCCCTGATCTTCCAAGCCTGAGTTAGATGCTTTTTCACTGTGCAAACACAGTGCCTGCACCTCTTCCATCATAGCAGGCTCTGAGCTCCTCAAAAGGAGAAGGCTTGGCAGGTTCATCGTGTGTCCCCAGAGCCTGGCCAGGGGACATGCTCCATCATCATCAGATGAAGGACTCCATGTCTGAGGTTGCTGAGGAACCAGCAGAGTGGAGGTGTTCATGCAAAAGTAGTGCTGTAGGTGGGGCCTGGGTGTCTTCTGACAGGGATGCAAGCCCCAGAAAGGGAAGGATGTTTCCACAGGCTGACCACCACTGGTGACAATTCTGGGAGTTTTGTGATGGACTCCCACAGGAAAGAGGTGCTTTTGGAAGAAAGAGTGGGCACACTGCTGAATGAGAGGGTGCTTCATCCAGGGCCACCTGCAGCCTCCTGAGGATCCCAGACCCACTGAAAGGTCTGACATTGAATGGATTTCCTATTCCTTCCACCTGCTTCACAGTGGGGAAACTCACTTTGGCCACCTATCTCTCCTTCCTGATGTTTCCCTGTTCCTGGTAGGGCAACCTCAGTGGATATCTTTACTTTTTGTGACATTTCAATCTCTGGCCTCAGGCCCATTCCAAGATTCTCCAAATCAAGGATATTTTCTCTGCATCTCAGGAGGCTCTGTGGATCCACAGGGCCAGATGCCCTGTGCTGAAAACTCTTTCCTTTGCCCCTCCAGGCTGCTCTCTGCCCTGCTCTCTGTCCCGGGGGCTGAGCCCAATGGATCCTATTTCAGGGCTTCCTCTGGGGTTTGGCCAGGGGCAAGCCTGGCTGCAGATAAGAAGGGGGGGAGGAGGGTGAGGTCAGAATATTCATGTCACAGCATCTCCCCTTTCAGGTCAGCTTGAGCAGGCTGTGTGCTTGGATTGAAGGTCACATCTTCTCCCTAGGCCACCCTTTCTACAGGACTCTCTCCTCCCAGGTTCTGGCAATGCCTCCTTACCGTTAACCCTTCAGTTTGAGGGTGGCAGCAGCCCTGGGGTGTGGTGCACTGCCCACCCTGTGTGGTTTCCTTCCACCTCACAGTTTTCCCAGTTGAAGTCATCTCTTTCTTGGTGGAACTCCAACCTGTGGCAGCTCAAGAGGGTGCTCTGTACCCCAGAAAGGCCTTCTGATGTGCCGCAGGACTCCTAAGGGGCTTTGATGGAGTACACCATTAGCACCAGCCAGGACCACATAGCTATTCTCCCCACAGAGGTCCCATCTCTCAGTGGGGCTTCCCCAGTCCATGAGCCACTGGCAGAGCCAAAGGGCCAGCCTGGGGACAGCATGGTGACGAGCATGGTAACAGCATGGGGCAATGATGACTGGTTGGCTCTGGAGTCACACAGATTGGGTTCAAGTTCTGCCACTTCCTGTTGCTCACTATGCAAGCTTGGGGTGTGCCACTGCAGCTCTCGGTTCCACCCCAAATTCCATGAGGGAGTCAATAAGAGGCCGGACACACAGCTGCAAGCACCGACCCCAGCTTCCAGTGGCCCCAACGGAGCTTATGAGGAGGGCATGTTTTCAGCTTCACCAGTCTGTTTGCTGGGTGAATCGCTGCTGAGTCAGTCAGCAGGTTCCCAAAGTAGAAACCTTGTCAGACCCCAAGGAATGTTAGCCCCAGTGACTCACGTGTGTTTCTCCCCAGAACATGGTCACAGGCTTTTGGAATCAGCTCAGCCATCTTGGAAAGACATTGCAAGGCAGGGAGTGGAATGCTGGGTCCCGGCCACAAAAGAGCTAGGCCCAGGTCTGGCTGCCAAGAAAGGAGTTCCCACTAGGAAAATCTGACTCAATCAAATCTCCGTTTTGGTTTAGGTCCACAGTTCCCTGGCTGTGCCTACAGCTAAGAACTGTGGCTCTGTGATGAATTGTGGACAGATGGTGGTAGAGATGTTTTTGTTGTTATGGTGATGGTGTTGGTGATGACAATGGTGGTGATCCTGATGGTGGTGGTGGGCTGTTTTCGATGGCGGTGGGGATGGTGGAGGTGGCAGTGATGGGATGTTGATGTCGATGGTGGTGGTGATGAAGATGGTGTTGACGCCTGCCAGCCTGAGCTTGAGAGCAAAGCAATACAAGAAGCCAAACAACCTAAGTGCTAGTCCCGATTCTGCCACTTGCTACCTGGTGAGCTGGGGTGACTTACCAGTCTCTCTGAACCTCAGTTCCCTCATCAGTGAAGGGAGAATGATATTGTCTGCCTTTCTGGGCTGCTTGGGGATCAGAGGACCAGGGCCTGTGAATGCCCGAGATCTACTAGAAACCATGGAAGACATAAAGCTGCAAAGCACTGAGTGTGTACTAGCTGTTCAAACAAGTCCTAGAGTCCACAGAATGTAGCTGTGGTGGATCCTGGTTTCTGTGATTTTTTTCCTGTGGACCAGGATTCCCCTCCTTCTTCGGGCTATAGCACTCCCTTTTCTTTGGAGAATTGTTTACAATTTTTCTTCTTCTGTGGTTTAGAGGGGGCTGGCAATCTTGGTACCCCACATCCCCTGGTCACAGGGATGGGCATATGGCCCAGGCCAGGGCAAGTCGAGTTCTCCCTGGGGCTTGCTCAGGAAGTAGGGGTGAGAAGAACTGAAAAAAGAATAGAGAGAGAAAGAGGAAGAGGAAGAGAAACTGATGGTGACAAAGAGAGCCCCAGGGGCTTTGTCTAAGCACCTGGATCCAGCTATACCTGAAGATAGAATCATCCACTCCTGAATCTCCAAGTTATATGAGCCATATAACAACCTCAGGGAATTTGAGTTGTGTGTCTGTACTTTGCAAACCAAAGCATTCTTCCCTATACCTCTAACCTCCTCAGTCTCCTAGAATCCCCAGAACCTTCCCAAGAAAGCAAAATTTATGACAGGGCTGACTTCCAAGTTTGAGGACAAAAGGCTCTTGTCTTGCTGGACCCAAACCTGGCTCATTTGCCCCCTCTTTCCAGGGAACAGATTGAGACTGACCCAGCTCCCAAATGTCAGGGGACAGAGGCTGAGATCTACTGCCGCTCCCCTTTCCCACGTCCCCAGGGAGCACCTTGGCAGGGAAACTTTGTTATAAACTGTAAAATGCTGTGGCTACTTTTGCTGATTTTATTGGAAAAAAAAAAACCAATTTGAACAATGTAGGAAGGCACAAGGTAAGAAGTAAAAACCACCTGATAACCAGCCCTGCCTCCAGAGATAACCCTGGAGACTTCTCTCCAGGTCTCCACAGCTATAAACGTTCTGTTCCCTGTCAGGGGATCTCTTACTTGGTGTTCTGGAACTTTATCCAGCTACCAGCATAGTGTGGAATCTTCTGGACACTGAACACAGCTCCCCATTTTGTTAGAGGGGAACTTATTAGCAGTATCACGTGGCTGTATTTATTCAATACCCAATGATGCATATTTAGGTGTTGCCAGGTTTTTTTTACTATTTTAAACATCATTGCAGTGAACATACATATATATTCAGTTTTCCTATATCTGATAATTTCAGTGTGGGAGGGGTTTTCTAGAAAGGGAATTAACGAGTCAAAGAATGCTAATATTTTAAAGGTATTTGGCACGTTCTGCTCAAGGGTTCTCTGAGGAGGTGAGGGTCCACGGTGGAGGAAGGTGCCAAGCTCTACATCATTTTATTCATCTCAAAAGAAATCATTTTTGTGGTAGGAGAGAAAAGTTGGTGAAAAAGCCCTACTTTTAAGAGTGGTGGCTTCCTCAGTGCTCAGTACAGGTTACTCTGCTCTTTGGGAAGGACAGGGGGCAGGAAGAGGAAGAGGAGATGGAGGAGGCACCATTGTGGGTGGTGGCTCTGTTAGACTTGCCTGGTTGATTGAATCATGAAAAGCCCACCGTCCTAGAGGCTCCCTCCACCTGGGCACCAGGACAGTTGGTCACCTACTGCTGGGGATGGCCTCGTGACCCCCAGAGGCACTGCTGGGACACTCTGTTTCTGGGACAATGGGTCCCACTGCTGCCTCTCATACTGGCTTCTGGGAAAGTGTGTGCTGAGAAGTGCCCAGGCCGAGTGCCCAGGCAGGCTTGGCCCCTGGCTACTAGAGGCTGGCAGCACAGCCTGGCCCCGGGTCCTCTGAATCCAGGTGCCCGTTCCCATGCAGGAGGTGCTTTCTTTAGTCCACGCAGTGCGGGTGCTCATGCTGGAGGCTCGCAGGCTCTCACCTCGTCCTCCCACACCCTGCACAGAGGGAACTGAGGCACAGGGACAGAAGTGACTTAGCAAAGAGAGCGCCGTGATTCTGATGCACCTTGGTCTATTTTTCTTTGTGTTGCTTGTGTTTGAAGTTCATTGAGCTTCTTGGATCCATGGGCTTATAGTTTTCATCAAATTTAGAAATTTTTTAGCCATTATTTCTCCAAATATTTTTTTTCTGCTCCCTATCCTCCTTCATTGACACTTACATCTGAACACTTAAACATTTCCTACAGTTCACTGCTGCTGTTCATTTCTTTGCTGGTCATTTTCCTCTCCATGTTTCATCTTGGCTAATTTCTATTTCTCTGTCTTCCAGTTCACTCAGCCTTCCTTCTGCAATGTCTAACCCACCATTAATCCCATCCAATGTGTAATTCATCTGAGATGTTATAGTTTCCATCTTCCGAAAATCCAAACTGGGTCTTTTTATATCTTTTTTGTTTCTATTTAATATGTTCAATCTTTCCTCTAGCTTTAGAAAACATAAGCATTTAATTTGGGAATAATCTTAGATTTGCAGAAAATGTGCACAGGTAGCACAGAGTTCTTGCATACCTCTCAACCAATTTCTGCTAATGCTTCCCTCTGACATTACTGCGGTGTGGGATTACAGTGTTTACACCTGCTTCCATGCTCTCATCTACTAATCTTACCACCTTTGTCACTTGTCTGCCCATTTGTTGGACTGATTTTTCTCCTCATTTCGGGTTATATTTTCCTGCTGATAATTTTGGGTTGCATGGTTGACATGACAAGTTTTACTTTGTTGGGTGCTTGTAATTTTTGTATTCCAAAAAAGCATTCTTGACCTTTGTTCTTGGATGCAGTTAAGTTCCCTGGAGATAGTCTGATCCTTTTTTGGTCTTGCTTTTAATATTTGTTGGGTGAGGCCAGAGCAGCATTGTGTCTGGGGTTAGTTTTACCCAACTTCAAGGCAAAATTCATTCTATGTAGTCTAGCTGATGCCCCATGAATTATGAGCTGCTGGAGTCAGGCACGATTCCCAGCCCTGTGTGCTCAGGGCACCGTTCCCTCACATCTCTTTGGGTGGTTCTTTTCCTACCCTAAGGTAGTTTTTTTCATACGGGTTACTAAAAGCATGCAGCCCTGCCCTGTTAAATGAACCTTAGCCAGCATGCCTCCTGTGCCTGAAGGTTTGGCTGCCCAGAAATGGGAGTGGCCTGCTATCCACTTCTATTCCCATGTTAGCCCAACTGATGTGGGCAGCGGCCATGGGCAGATGTGCAAGTTGTGCACTGCACAATGCTAGGGAGTGCTATTTATTGAGAATAGAGCCAACTTTAAAGAAGCAAAGCTAAGAAACAGAGAGAAAAACAACCCCAGTTCTTGGCCTGATAATTTGAGCTTCTGGATCAAGCTGTGCCTGGGTCCATGAATCCCTGTGTTGTTTAATCTTGTTCGAGCTGGGAGTTCTGTGCCTTTAATAATAAGCATCCTCCATGACACACTTATTGGTCGATGTGGAGAGTTAGGGGAAGGAGAGTTAGAGAGGAAGCCTAGGTCTCCAGCCTGGGGAACAGGGGACTGTAGGACCACCAGGTGGTAAGGAACATCTGAGGAGAATTAGGTCAGCTTGGGGGACTGGGTGATGGGTAGAGTTTACAAAGGGCTCCCTATCCTAGATTGCCCCCCTCATCTTTAAGTCTGTGACTTTGTTGGGGCACCTGCCTGGCTCAGTCAGAAAAGCATGAGACTCTTGATCTTGGGGTCATGAGTTCAAGCCCCACTTTGGGTGTAGAGATTACTTAAATAAATAAAACTTAAAAAAGGTTTACAAAGAGGTAACCACAGAATGGGAGAAGATATTTGCAAATGACACCATAGACAAAGCGCTGATTTCCAAGATCTATAAAGAACTTCTCAAACTCAACACCCAAAAAACAAATAATCAAGTCAAAAAATGGGCAGAAGACGTGAACATACACTTCTCAAATGAAGACACACAAATGGCTAACAGTCACATGAAAAAATGTTCATCACCATTAGCCATCAGGGAAATTCAAATCAAAACTACATTGAGATACCACCTTACACCAGTTAGAATGGCAAAAATTGACAAGGCAAGAAACAACAAATGTTGGAGAGGTTGTGGAGAAAGGGGAACCCTCTTACACTATTGGTGGGAATGCAAGTTGGTACAGCCACTTTGGAAAACAGTGTGGAGGTTCCTCTAAAAATTAAAAATAGAGGGGTGCCTGGGTGGCTCAGTCGTTAAGCGTCTGCCTTCGGCTCAGGTCATGATCCCAGGGTCCTGGGATCGAGCCCCGCATCGGGCTCCCTGCTCCGCGGGAAGCCTGCTTCTCCTTCTCCCACTCCCACTGCTTGTGTTCCCTCTCTCTCTCTCTGTCAAATAAATAAATAAAATCTTTAAAAAAAAAAAAAAAAAAATTAAAAATAGAGCTACCCTATGACCCAGCAATTGCACTACTGGGTATTTACCCCAAAGACACAGATGTAGTGAAAAGAAGGGCCATATGCACCCCAATGTTCATAGCAGCAATGTCCGCAATAGCCAAACTGTGGAAAGAGCCGAGATGCCCTTCAACAGATGAATGGGTAAAGAAGATGAGGTCCATATATACAATGGAATATTACTCAGCCCTCAGAAAGGATGAATACACAACTTTTGCATCAACATGGATGGGACTGGAGGGGATTATGCTAAGTGAAATAAGTCAAGCAGAGAAAGTCAATTATCATATGGTTTCACTTATTTGCGGAACATAAGGAATAGCATGGAGGACATTAGGAGAAGGAAGAGAAAAATGAAGGTGGGGGAATTGGAGGGAGAGATGAACCATGAGAGACTATGGACTCTGAGAAACAAACAGGGTTCTAGAGGGGAGGGGTAGGGGGGATTGGTTAGCCCGGTGATGGGTGTTAAGGAGGGCACGTACTGCATGGAGCACTGGGTGTTATACGAAAACAATGAATCGTGGATCACCACATCAAAAACTAATGAGGTATTGTATGGTGACTAACATAACATAATAAAATAAAATAAAATTTAAAAAAATTTTAGAAAATGGGCGCCTGGGTGGCTCAGTCAGTTAAGCGTCTGCCTTCGGCTCGGGTCATGATCCCAGGGTCCTGGGATTGAGCCCTGCATCGGGCTCCCTGCTCAGCGGGGAGCCTGCTTCTCCCTCTCCCTCTGCCCCTTCCCCCACTTGTGCTCTCTCTCTCAAATATAAAAAATAAAAATAAATTAGCCTCTGACTTTGTTAAATGGGACTGTGGCTATGAAAAGACTTTGCAAGGCATGAAACTGTATCTAAGAGTCCATTGTGTGTGTGTGTGTGTGTGTGTGTGTGTGTTGATTAGAAGATTGAGAGATGCCATTTTTGTTCGGACTCTCCTGCGTCCCCTTCCTATAAGAGAATGGGACATGCCCGCGGAGGCCTTGTACCTTGGCAGCGTCTCCTCCAGAAAGGGCCTGTGTCCCCGCCCGTGCTGCTGGGCTTGGCTATCTGCTTACTTTGGTCAATGGAATGCAAGAGGATATCCTTCTTTTGAGCGGAAGCGCCACTGAGTGTTGCCTGGAAAGATGACATGTCCCACACCGGGGACTGCGCCTGAGATCATGACCTGAGCCAAAATCAAGAGTCAGACGCTTCACCGACTGAGACCCCTGGAGATCCCCAGTTTGCTCCTTTTTATTGCGAACATACCCTAGATTGCTTACTTATCCATTCACGTGTTGAAGCCCAGCAGGCTTATTCCAGTTTCTGCTGCTATGAGCACTTGTGCACGAGTCTTTTTGTGGGCATATGCAATCCTTTCTCTCGGGGAAATACCTAGCTGTGGAAAAACCGCGTTGTAGAGTAAAAGTGTATTTGAACTTGTAAGAAACTGCCAAATGATTCCAAAGTAGTTGTACAATTTCACACGGCCCCCCAAGACGCATGAGAATCCCAGATGTTCTGTATCCTGGCCAACACCTGGTGATGCCCATCTTTAATGGGAACCAATTGTGGTGGGTGTGAAGTGGTGTCTCCCTGTGTTTTTTATTTGCATTCCTGTGATCACTAATGATGATGGGCGGCATTTCACGTATTTATTGGTAGCCGATTAGGCCTCTTCTTCTGTGGGGTGTAAATTGACATCCTGTGCCTATATTTTTATTGGGTTGTTTGTCTTATGATTCGGTTGTAAGAGTCCTTGATATATTCTGAATAGAAATCTTTTGCCAGAGATGTGCATAGGGAATATTCTCTCATAGTCTGTGATTCGCTTTTTCGTTTTCCTTTTTTATTTTATTTTATTTTATTTATTTATTTCACAGAGAGAGAGAGAGAGCACGCATGAATGGGGGGTGAGGGGCAGAGGGAGAGGGAGAAGCAGGCTCCCTGCTGAGCAAGGCGCCCGATGCGGGGATCGATCCCAGGACCCTGGGATCCTGACCTGAGCTGAAGGCAGACGCTTAACCGACTGAGCTACCTGGGCACCCCCCTTACCATGTTTTTCTAAGTGCAGAATATTTTAGTTTTGATGAAGTCAATTTATCTATTTTTTTTCTTTTATGGTTAATGTTTTTTTTGTGTCATTGTAAATACTTCTTTGGCCCATGGGTCATCTTGTGGTTGGTTTTTACTGACTGCTTCTTCGGACTATGGGTCTCCTTTTCCTGGCTTTTTTTTTTTTTTTTTTATGTCTCCCAATTTTTTACTGTGTACTGTACCTTGTGGGTGATGTACGTTGTAGGGATGCTCTGTTCTCTTTTCTTCCTCTGGACGGTATTGATGTGAGTCCTAGTGGATAGCTCCACTTCTCCCAGCCAACCCTGAACCTGTATGTACTCGGCCTCATATTTTGGGCAGCCCTCGGTGTCCTCAAGCCCCTCTGGCTTGGGGACATGCACATTCTACACCGTCTCCTATAGATCCCAGCAGGGCTTGACTGAAGTGTGTTATGGAGAGTCTAAAGTGGGTCTTGCCTTAGGATGTCGTTTCTCCTCCTAAGGCATGATCCAGCTGGATGTGTGGGGGTCAGGGAGGCTCTGCACTCTGGTGGTCCGTGTCCCCCAGCATGGTCCAACCTCTGGAATCACATTCTACCCCCAACTCTGTAGCTCCTGGCTGGTGCCCTGCCCCAGCTTCTGTGCCCTAAACTCTGGCCTCTGCCCTCCTGGCTCAGTGGGACCCATGCGCTTTCTGAGGGGCCCAGCCTGCCAAGCCGTGATGGGAATTGTGTCAGGGGATCTTGTGGCTTCCCCTCCCTAGCATCCTTTCTCTCTGCTCATGATCACGCACAGCTGGCTTCCCAGGGTCTGTCAAGCATTGCCTCAAACTTTTGTCGGGGTGTGTGGCTGTCGGGGAGGCAAGGTCAGGCCGGCTCCGGGTTTGCCAACAGAGCTGGAAGCAGGAGTTGCCTAGAACTTTTTAATCAAATTGCTGGACCCTATTTAGAGCCATGAGCCCAAGGCGGACACCCCAAACAGGCAAGCAGCCCCTCTCCACAGGTGCGAGAGTGAGGGGTGGGCCAGTGGGCCAGGCTCTTTCTCTCTTTCTCTCTCTTACTCACACGCACACACGCGCGCGCGCATGCAGAAGGGGTGTAATGAAGGAGGGCCTGCGTGGCTCCTGTCTCTAGTCCCTCCCTTGTGTCCCAGGGCCCATTTCTTTCACGGTTTTTAAGGAAACTTCTGCATTTCCTGTTTACTCCCTGGAGAAATGCCACTGGCCCAGCACCTAGCAGAGCCTCCCCTGCTGGTCTCGGAGCCCATCCTAGAAGCACTTGCTCCCGGCAGCTGTGTCTGGGCCCTTCTGAACTCTGAGTGCAGGGCTCCTTGCCACCGTGCGCCTGCCCTCCCCCCTAGATGGGGCGCCTGCACACAGAACGTTCTGGTCAGTGTGGGACACAGAGGCCCCACCAGGATGAAGCCAGGGCCTGGACCGTCAGCCCTCCGCAGAAAGGACACCGAGACCCAGAGACAGACCGGCCTGAAGCCAAGGCTAACCCCTGAGTTTGCACCAAGGGCTTTGCTCCAAACTGCTTACATGTCCATCTCCCCATGCGGCCTTTTTATTATGTGGATACACTTCACATATCACATCATTCCTTTGTTCGTGTGGGGGCAAAACTCGCTGTGTGCTCCCGGCCCGTCCTCGCTTTCCCCTGAAAGGGATTCTGTTTTGCCTACTGGGCTTCCTCCCCTCCCTTCCACCCCTGGAAGGGTTTCTGTCCCTCCAGAGGCAGTTTCAGATGGAAAAGTGCTTGGGAGAGGGAAATATCCCATTTCTGGGCCATTGAGACAAAGCAGAATTCTTCTGGGAACTCCTGGGGTTTTTAAAACTTTCTTGATGAAAAAGAAGGGAAGGAATGACAAACACAGTGGGCGCTGTCTCACCTCTTTTTTCCTAACTCGAGGGTGGAGGTGATGCCCAGAGCTCTGGCAGCCATCTTGCAGCCATGAGGCAACACGCAGGAACAGCAAGCCAAGAAAACTGTAGAGATGCCAGCCACTGAGCCAGGACCCTATTTCCAGGCCTCTTGTGTGAGAACAAAATAAACCTCTAATTGCCTAAGTCGAGGTTAGTTGGGTTCCCTGTTATTTGTTATCGAAGGCATTGCTGTGTGATACACTGACTATGTGCGTGCATGCGTATGTGTTAACCGTAACGCTAAAACTGGACCCCATGAGGCAAGGTTCCAACAAGTTTGTACAGTTTTCCACCAATATTTGCTGACCATTTGCTCTGTGAGAGGCACTAGGTAAGTGGCGGTTATAAACAGATGGACACCTGTCCTCACCGAGGCTGGTGGATTTAGACCTTGTTGTGAGCTGAAGTGGGTCCCCCAAATTCATATGCTGGAGTCCTAACTCCCAGGATCTCAGAATGTTACTTATTTGGAGAGAGGCTCTTCACAGAGGTAATCGGGGTTATTAGAGTGGACCCTGATCCAGTGGGACCGAGGTCCTTACAGAAAGAGGGGATCAGGACACAGACCCGCACGGAGGGAGGACCCCGTGAGGACACAGGGGGAGCACGGCCGTCCACACATGAGGAGAGAGGTCTCAGGAGGACCCCGCCCTGCCCGCGCCTGCGTCTCAGGCTTTAGCCTCCAGGACGGCGAGACGGTACATGTTTGCTATGTGAGCCCCCCCATCTGTGGGACTTTAAGGCTGCCCAAGCTGCCTCTTACAGACCCGGAGGATGGATGGACCACAACAGGAAGGGAGAAGGTTGCATTCCAGGCAGAGGGATCAGCATGTGCAATGCTGGGGCAAGCCAGAGTCTGGGTTCTCTGGAGGAGCATAGGCAGGGCACCCCACTGGAGGCCAGACGGAGGCCAGGCCCTACAGGTCCGGATGTCCTGCCCAGGCAGTGTGCGTGCATGTGTGCGTGCGTGTGTGTGTGCATGCGTGTGTGCGTGCGTGCATCCGTGCGTGGGTGCATGTGTGTGTGTGCGCGCGCGTGCATGCGTGCGTGCGTCCGTGCATGGATGCGTGTGTGTGTGCGTGTGTGCATCCGTGCGTGGGTGCGCGCGTGGGTGCGTGTGCGTGCGTGGGTGCATGTGCGTGGGTGCGCGTGCGTGGGTGCGTGTGTGTGCGTGCGTGGGTGCATGTGTGTGTGCGTGCGTGTGTCCGTGCATGGATGCATGTGTGTGTGTGTGCATGTATGTGTGGGTCCGTGTGTGTGTGTGCGTGCGTGTGTGCGTCCGTGCATGGATGCATGTGTGTGTGTGTGCATGTATGTGTGGGTCCGTGTGTGTGTGTGCGTGCGTGTGTGCGTCCGTGCGTGGGTGCATGTGCGTGTGTGTGTGTGCGTGTGTGTGTCACAGGAGGGAATGAAGCAGGAATACGGCCTGCTCTGATATTCTGGGCACTGCTCTTGATACGTGGGGGTCCGGGGCTAAGCCTGGGGCAGAGGGAGCTGGAAAGAGAGCAGAGAGGGGTCAAGAGGAAGTGTGGACGGGCCCCCTGGTTTCGCAGAACAGGGGCAGGGTCCCGCGGCAGGGACCCACGGGCCGGATGACATGCAGCCTGCAGCCCGCGTGCCTTTGTCTGCAGACAGGGCAGGGCTTGTGCTGGGGGCCGAGGGGCTGAGCCTCCGGGAGGCTGAGCCCCCGCTGGGGAAGGGGGTGATTAGCGGGGCCCCTTTGAAGAAGCCGCTGGGCTCTGGGCTAAGCCGCCAGGCACAAACAGGGAAACCACCTAACAACCGGCCCCCATCTGACACATTGCATTTGAATTTAATAAGGGGGAATATTTCTCTCCTGGAGGTGGGATGAAACGTCGCCAGCCAAAGAATTTTAATCACTCACGTAAAAGGTACACAGTCTGCATTTTTTTCTCGGCCCCCTTGCATTTATTGATTTAATTTTTTCTGGAGGACGAGGTGTGTGTGTCTGTGTGTGGACACCGTTGACCAGCCCTCGGGTCTCTGTGGGTTGGCTCTGGAGGCGGCCGGAGGCATCCACCTGTTACCTGGAGCGCGCAGGCCCCAGGCTTCTTCTGCTGACCAGCCTCACCCCGGCTGTGCTGCTGTCCCCTGGGCCTTGGGACCACTATGATCCCTCCCAGAGGTCAAGCACCCTGCCAGGCTCACACAGCTGGCCCCACTCCAAGGCCCCCGCTGCCCTGAAGCTCTGGGACATTCTTCAGGGCAGCCCATGTTCTTCTGTGGACAAGGCCAGAGATGCCAGCCGTGTGGGGGCCGTGGCAGCCCGCAGACCCTGTACCTTGGGGAGTTTTCCTGGCTTTGGAGTCACTTCCTGGAAACTGTCCAGGTCCCCTTCCAGGGGCCGGGGGTCCTCGGTCAGGCCTGAACCCACGAGGGCTCCAGCTCCTACTTCGCCCCTTCGGGGGGTTCTTACTGTCCTCACCCCAAACCTCCTCCCACATCGTCAGGTGTAGGGGCTTGGATGGTGACGGTCATGTCTTAATCCCCCAGACCTGTGACTGTGACCTTCTTTGGGAAAAGGGTCTTTGCAGTTGTGATTGAGTGAAGGATCTTGAGATGAGAACATCCTGGATTATCCAAGGGGGCCCTAATCCAGTAGGTGACAGGTGTCCTTATGAGAGACAGGCAGAGGAGGAGAGGAGCGACATGGCCACCAGCTCAGGGACACCTGGAGTCCCAGGACTGGAAGAGGCAGGAAGAATGCTCCCCCCGGAACCTCCAGAGAGAGCGCCTGCCCTCACCTTCGTCTCAGACAAAATACATTCCCCCCCCCGGGGGGCCTGCCTACACTGGGGCAGCCCTGCGCGGGGCCCTTCAACATGATCTCATAGAAGGTGCATCTCTCCTCACGACCCCTCGAGATGGGACTTTATTGCTTCATTTTATAGACACGGCAATGCCATTGGGTAGGGGAGATATGAGGTCGAGGTCCTGGTCACTGTGTGTGTCCCCTCTGGGGTGGCCCTTTCGGCAAAGCCTAGAGAGGTTTGACACAAAGCTGCCCAGCGCCTCCCAGAGACCGACGGGGGCAAGCCTGGCGCAGGGACTCCGCAAACAGTGAGTACCCCAAATCCCACTGGCAGCCCACGCTGACACGGTGTGGCAGAGGCCTGGTCTCTCGACTCCCGCCACCCACATCCCCCCTCCGCCACCTGGGCCCGCACAAATCTCCCCAAAACCCAACCGGCCACCTGTCCTAGGACAGGTTTCCAGAGCCGACCCTGAGAAGGGATCCTGAGAAAGGCATCTGTTGGGAAATGAGCCCAGGGAAGACGGACAGCTGGTGGGGCAGCGGGACACGGGATGCAGGGAGCCCAGAAAGGGGTGATCTTGAGCAGCGTCCCATGCAGACAACTTAGCCTCATCCTCCAAAGGGCTCTTAGACGCGTGGGTCACACCCCAAGCTGCCTAATCGAGGGTGAGGAGCTGGAGCACGTACGCTCCCCCCACACCTGCCAGTCACTCTTCCCCCAGGATAGAAATCCCCAGGCTCACCCACCGGGTGGGTGCTGGCGCCAACAGGTGGAGGGTGACCCTGCCACGAGAGACACGGGAGCCATCACGGGCTGGATTTCAACAGCGGCCATGTGGGCACCCGCCCCCCTGCAGGGCTCCACGCCCACTGGGTCTGCGGGACACCCAGGGACAAGGACACCAGTCCTCACATGAGGCAGCTCCCACTTTGCTTATGGGAGCTGCCACAGGAAAGGGGCCGTCAGTGAGGAAACAGGCCCAGCCGTCGGGCAGGCTGCATGGGCTGGGGGGGGCTCGAACCTGGCCCTGTCGGCCCCACTGCCCGTGCTCTGGGGCCTTGGCCAACCGGGGTGGGCAGCCCCTGACACCCCTGGCAAGCGCCCACAAGCACCTTGCATCCCGGCCCAGGGAAGCAGCGTCCGCCATCCTATTTTACAGAGCTCATTCCTCCCTTCCCACTGCTCAGGAATCAGGCCCTGGGGCTTCCTGCCTGCCCAGCACAGCCCAGCACAACCCAGCCCAGCCCAGCACAACCCAGTACAGCCCAGCACAGCCCAGCACAACCCAGCCCAGCCCAGCACTGCCCTCCTGGCCACCCGGAGGGCCTGGCTGGGGAAGGTGGGTCAGGATGTCCCCGGAGAGGGCCTGGGAAGCATGAGGGCTTGTCTCCAGGAACCCAGGAACCCAGGAACCCAGGCCCATCTATCTGGCGGTGGCCTCTTGCCAGCCTTGCTGCTAAACGTAAGCCCGTTTGATCTTCTTCCAGCTCAAGAAGGTGCAAACAGCAATTTTAGGCTTCCTGAGACCTCCTTCAGCCGAGGGAAAAGCTTGCTAAAGTGGCACAGGCCGCCTACAAAGCAGTGTGGCCCCCACACTGGATCCCAGTGCCCTCCAGGTCTGGGGAAGGTGGAGGAGCAGCGTGGCCAGAATGACTCACTCATTCACTGGCTCGCTCATTCATTCATTCATTCATTCATTCATTCACCGTGCACTCAGTTAGCACAGACTCCCTGAGCACCGGCTGGGTCCATGCACTTCACCAGAACCTGAATTAGCATAGACACCAACTGTGTCTATGGAGGCGGAGGCGGGACCAGAAGTGACCCATGAGACTTGTATTGCAAGATACATGCGGGCTAATGTGGCCAGGGGGTCCCGGAAGTGCCTGCTGATGAAAGAGAGTGGGGAAGGGGTAGGTGGGAGTGTCTACGGGAAGCGGGCAGCGGGTTTTACAAGGAGGGGGTGTCATGAGCTGAATTGTGTCTCCCCTCAAATTCATATGCTGGAGTCCTGACGTGGCCCATACTTCAGCATGTGACCTCATTTGGGCAGAGGGTCTTTATAGAGGTGGTCCAATTAGAGTGAGGCCATGAGAATGGACCCTAGTCCCATAGGACAGGTGTCTCTACAGGAAGAGAGTTTGAACACAGACACATGGAGGAAAGACCTTGGGAGCACAGTCAAGGAGAGGGACCTCAGGAGGAACCCACCCTGCTGACACCTTGAGTTTTGGACTTCCAGCCTTCAGAACTGAGACCACACATTTCTGTGGCTTAGGTCATGAAATCTGTGGGACTTTGTTGCAGAAGCCCTAACATGCAAACACAGTGGACTTCCACATATTCAAATGAGGAGGTCCTGGAGTGACAAAGGACAGCGTTTTGAGGAAATGGAAGCTGCCCACTAAGGGTGGCGGGGTATGGATTTCTACCAAACGCAATAGGAGTCACTGAAGGATTAATTTGGGGGGCAGCAGAGAGAGCTCAGGGGGATGGGGATCACATACTCAAGTATGCATTTTTAATTTTTATTTACTTTTTAATTGAAGTATAACTTAGGATAAATATAAGTGTATATGGCTCAATGAATTTTTACTTTAATTTTATTGCAGTTCTATAATGGATGTACAATAAACTGTCCCCATCTAAGTGTTCAATTTCATGAGTTTGACATATGTAAACACATGTGAAGCCAGGGACTCAAGCAAGGTCATGAACACATCCACCACATTCCCTGTGCCCTGGTAATCCGCCTCTCTCCACCCGTGTCCCCGCTGATGCACTTTCTTTCACTATAGATTCGTTGGCATTTTCTATAATTTTACACAAATAGAATCACAGAGTACATCCTCTTTCTTTTGGTCCAGCTTCTCTCACTTAGCGTGATTATTGTGAAGTTCATCCATGTTATCATGCATGACAACAATCCACTCTTGTTTGTTGCTGAATGGTATTCCATTGTGAGGGTGCGTCACATTTGTTGTGCATTCACTCACTGATGGACATTTGGGTTGTTTCCAGGTTTAGGCTATTACAAATAAAGCTGCTCTGAAGATTTCTGTACAAACCTCTGTGTGGACATGGGTTTCCCTTTCTCTTCAGTAAATATCTAAGAGTAGAATACGTGGGTCACACAGTATGTATATGTTTAACTTTTGAAGGAAACACCAAACCTTTCCCCCAAAGTGATTGTACCATCTTAAACTCCCACCAGCATAAATGAGAGTTCTGGTAGATTTATATCCATGCCCAAACTTGATGTGCTTAGTTTTTTTTTTTTTTTTGACATTAGTCATCCTAATGGACATGCGGTGGTAGCTCACTGTCATTTTCACCCACATGTCTAGAATGGCTAATGATGTTGATGATTTCATCATGTGGCCATTTGTTTATCTTCTTTAATGCAATATGTATTCAAATCTTTTGCTCACTTTTATTGGCTTGCTTTCTTAGGGCTCTTGGAAATATGCATATATTTGGATATGAATCCTTTGTCTGACATATGTGTTATAAATATATCTCCTGGTCTGTCATTTGCCTTTTCATTTTCTTACTGGTGTCTTTCAAAAAGTGGAAAAATCTTAAAGACTCATTTATCAATTTTTTCCTTACATGGTTTGCGTTTTCCATGTTTATTAGAAAATCTTGGCCTACCCCAAGTCACAAAGATTTTCTCTTCTCTTCTGCTTTCACCTAGAAATCTCATACTTTGAAATCAGTTGATCCAAACCATTTTTTGAGGACTTGCTGTTCCCCTTCTCTGAATTGCCATGGCACTTTTGTCAAAAATCAATCAAGCACATATATGTGGATAAATTTCTGAACTCCATTCTGTTTCATTGATCCATGTGTCTGTCCTTACACTGACACTGAACCATCTCAATCACAGTAGCTTATCAAGTAATTTTGAAATCAGAGAATTTCTCCAACTTTGTCATTCTTTCATAAAATTTTTTTGTTCATTCTAGGTCTTTACATTTCTATGTAAATTTTGGATTAACCTGTAAATTTTTACTAGAATGTATTGAATGTGTACATAAGTTTGAGAACAATTGCCATCTTAATATTGGGCCTTCCAATCTATGAACATGGTATATCTCTTCATTTATTTAGGTCTTTTTCTTTTTTTAAAAAAAGTGATTTGATATTTGTATGCTTTGAGAAATGATCACCACAATAAGTCTAATAACATCTGTCACCTCAAGTAGTTACAAAATTTTTTTTCTTGTGGTGAGTGCTCTTAAGATTTACTCCCTTGGCAACTTTCACATATGAAATACAGTATTATTAACTATTGTCACCATGCTGTCCGTGACCTCCCTGTGGCTTACTTTATAACTGGAAGTTTGTACCTTTTGACTCCCTTCACCCACTTTGCTCACCCCCAACCCCCACCTCTGGCAACCACCCATTTGTTCTCTATATCTACAAGCTTGGTTTTTTTGGTTTTGTTTTTTTAGATTCCACATATAAGTGAGATCATACAGTATTTGTCCTTCTCTCTGTCTGACTTATTTCACTTAGCATAATGCCTTCTAGGTCCATCTGTGTTGTCTGTCACAAATGGCAAAATTTCATTCTTTTCTATGGCTGAGTGACATTCTATTGTGTGTGGGTGCATGTGTTTGTGTGTGTGTGCCCACATATATATCCATTTGCCCATTGATGGACACTTAGTTTGTTTCCATATCTTGGCTATTGTAAATAATACTGCAATGAACATGGGGGTGCAGATATCTTTTTGAGTTAGTGTCTTCATTTTCTTCAGATAAATACCCATAAGTGGAATTGCTAGATCCTATGGTAGTTCTAGTTTTAATTTTTTTGAGGAACCTCCATACTGTTTTCCATAGTGGTGCACCAATTTACATTCCCACCACCAGCTCACAGGGGTTTCCTTTCTTTCACATCCTTGCCAACACTTGTTATTTCTTGTCTTTTTGATACTAGCCATTGTGATGATTGTGAAGAGATATCTCATAGTGGGTTTGATTTTCATTTTCCTGGTGCTTAGTGATGTTGAGCATCTTTTCATGTACCTGTTGGCAATTTGTATGTCTTCTTTGGAAAAATGTCTATTCAGATCTTCTGCTCATTTTAAAAACTGAATTGCTTTTTTTTTTTTTGCTATCGAATTGTATAAGTTCTTTATATATTTCAGATATTAACCTCTTAGAAGGTATATGATTTGCAAATATTTTCTCCCATTCAGTAGGTTGCCTTTTCATTCTGTTGATGGTTTTCTTTGCTGTGCAGCTTTTTAGTTTGATGTAGTCGCACTTGTTTTTTTGCTTTTGTTGCTCTTGCTTCTGGTGTCAGATTCAAAAGATCATCATCAAGACCCATGTCAAGGAGCTTACCACCTATTTTCTTCTCAGAGTTTCATGGTTTCAGGTCTTGTGTTCAAGTCTTTAATCCATTTTGAGTTAATTTTTGTGTATGATGTGAGATAGTGGTCCTGTTTCATTCTTTTCCACCGGTCTGTCCGGTTTTCTCAACACCATTTGTTGAAGAGACTGTCCTTTCCCTATTGTATGTTCTTGACTCCTGTGTCATGAATTAACTAAGATAGATGCATGGGTGTATTTCTGGGCTCTCTATTCTGTTAGGCCTTCTTAAATTTCTCTCAACAATGTTTTGTAATTTTCAGTATGGGGTCTTGGTTGCCTTTTGTTAGATTATTTCTAAGTTTGGTTTTTTGGGGGTTTTTTTGAGGGAGGCTTGCTGTTCTAAGTAGATTTTTTCAAAAATTTTGTTTACCAACTGTTTGCTGCTGTTAGTTTTAGTGGCTGTTTGGTAGGTTCCCTGGGATTGTCTGTGTAATCACATCGGTGGCAACTAGGAACAGTTTTATTTCTTTAATTATAATTTTTAGTCCTTTTATAGGTTTTTCCTCCCTTATTGCAGTGGCTAGGACTGCCAGTATGATGTTGAGCAGACATTCCAAAAGTGGAAAACTTTAGCTTTTTCTTGATCTTAAGGAAAAGAAATTCCAGGCTCACCATTAATTATATTGTTGGCCATAGGGTTTTTGTAGATATTTTTTATCCATTTGAGGAGTTTCCCTACTACCCTAGTTTGCTGAAGTTGTTTTATCATGAATGGGCATAAAATTTGATCATATGCTTTTTCTATAGCTTTTTAAAAATTTATGAGATTTACCTCCTTTACGTGGTTAATATTATGAATTATATTTCAAATATTTAGTCAACTTTGCATTCTTAGGTTAAACCCTACTTAGTCTTGATGCACTATTATTTTTTTATATTGTGGGATTTGACTTACTAATATTTTAAAAGGATTTTTGTGTCTGTATTCCTGAGGAATGTTGGTCTACAATTTTATTTTTAAAAAATGTGTTTATCAAATTTTTGTATTAGGATTGTGCTGGTCTTATAAAATGATTTGGGCGATGTTTCCTCTAGTATCAATTGGTTAAGTTTGGTTTTTCTACAAATTTGCTCATTTAAGTTGCTGAATTTGTTGGTATAAAGAAGTGATACCCTTTAAGAGTCTGTAGGATCTGTGGTAATAATATTCTTTCAATTTCCGGTTTTGGTACTGATATCTGTATTCCCCCTCTGTCTCTCTTTCTCTTCCTCTCTCTTATTTACTTCAGCAGTCTGGCTAGGAGTTCATGAATTTTGTTGATCTTCTCAAAGAATTAGTTTTTGGCTTTTTTCCCCTCTTTTGGCTGTCTGTTTTCTATTTTATTGTTTCCTACTCTTCTTGTTATTATTTCCTTCCTTCTTCATTTGGATTTACTTTGCTTTTCTTTTTCTAGCTACCCCAGGTGCATCTTTGGGTAACTGATTTTAGATTGCTCTTGTTTTCTAAGGTAAGTGTTTAAAGTTCTAAGTTTCCCTGTAACCACTGCTTTTGCTACATCCCACAGATTTTGATATATTTCCCTTATCATTTAATTCAAATTATTTTCTAATTTCTCTTGTGATTTCATTCTTAATTCATGAGTCATTTGTAGATTCATGAATCATTTATAGATACTTGGGATTTTCCTAGATGTCTCATTATTAATTTCTAATGAGATTCAGTTGTTGCCAGAGAACACACTCTGTGTGATTTCTATCCTTTAAATTTTGCTGAGACTTAACTTATGGCCCAGCGTATGGTTTATCTTGACGAAAGTGCCCTTGAAAAGAATATGTACTTTTCAGTTACGGGTGTAGTGTTCCATAAATATTATTAGATCAAAGTGACTAATAGTGTTGTTTGTACCTTCCATGTCTTTACTGATTTTTTTTTTTTTGTATATTTGTTCTATTGATTGCTGAGGGAGGGGTGTTAGAATCTCCCTTTTATGATTGTGAAATTGTTTATTTCTTCCCTTGATCCTGTCAATTTTGCTTCATGCCTTTTGAGGCCTTATTATTAGGCACATAAAAATCGATAATTGTTACATCCTCCTGGTTAATCATCCCCTCTATTATAACAAATGTCTCCTTTATCTCTGATAATACTTTCTGCCTTGAAGTCTATTATTAATATAAATCTTAATTAATATTATTATAAACACCCAGCTACCTGATGCTTATTATTTTCATGCTGTATCTTTTTCAACTTAATTACTTTCAACCTATCTGTGTCTTTATATTTAAAATGAATCTCTTGTAGGCAGCACATTATTGGGTCTTGCTGTTTTTATCCATTACTGTCAATCTCTTACTTTTAATTGGTGTTTTTAGAATATTAATGATTAACACTGGTACATTCTATTTTTTGTTTCTTTGTTCTTTCTCTGCAGGCCTTTGGATTATTTGAAATTTTAAAATATTCCATTTTCGTTGACCTATTGGCTTTCTGGCTGTATTTCTTTCTGTGCATGTGGTTACTCTAGGAACTGTAGTATATATACCTAATCTTTCTAAGGCTAATTAGAATTATCATAGTGATACTTCACAACCCACCTCACCTTGAGTATCAGAGAAGGGGATAGTGGGGGGCATCTCCCTGTTAGCCTGTGCCCCTCCTTAGTTCCAGCTTCTGGCCAACCCAGTGGGGGCATAAAGCCCTCAGAGCATCAAGAAGCAACACTTCTCTCCAGCGGCTGGTGTGCAAGCCCACAGGGCTTATGAGGGTCTCCTAGCCCATCTGCCCTCCTGTCAGTCCTGGGTCCTGTCCAGGCCACCACTGTGGGTGTGCAGGTTGTGCACTGCACAACTCTAAGGGCACCATTCTCATTGCAGTCTTGGGGGCCCCACTGTCCTGGGGCTCCCTGGGCCTTGTCCTCTGTGCATAGACCTTTAGCTTGCCCTGCCATTCCCCTAGCAAAGGGCAGTGCCAGAATGCCAGGGCTGGAGGGTGAGGCCACGGGCACTGCCCAGATGCCTGGGTGCTGTCTGGGCTCCGTGGGGCTCTCTTTCCCCAGGGCTGTCTGGGATGGTGGGGTGATCAGCTGGTCTGCAGGTGCCCAGAACCTCGTGAGGGGCCCATCCCAGCTGTGGGGTCCCCAAGGTGCTTGGGGTTCTGGTCCTGGGAGGTGCTGTGAGTGGTGAAGGCCAACCTGGGGTTTGAGTTCTCCCACGTGGAACCCAGAGAAGATTTCCTCCCCTTCTTGTGCCTGGTTTCCCCATCTGCAAAGTGGGAATAATGATAGTACCTGCCTCACAGGATCCAAGTGGGGATGACGTTGGATGACCTAGGTGAGGTGCATGGCAGTGCTGATCATGGTTATGCTTGAGGTAGCCAGATTGGGGCAGGGCCACCAGAGGTGTCCAGGGGCCACGCAGGCCTTTGAGAGGTGCCGAAGACCTTGGGTCCACATACCAATTGCCACCCACACAGGCCGACGTCCCTTCCAATGTCGCAGCGGGGCTAAGGTCAGTTGGAATCACGGAGAGGGGCGGGTGAGCTGGGGGTGGGGGCAGGACAGAGTCCCTGATGGGCGGGGCTCAGCTGCTCCCCTCGGAGAGAACCCAGGGCTGTTGCAGGCCAGGCCCAGCCTCTGTCATGGGCATGGGAGAGAGTTGAAGACTCTATGGCCCCCCAACAAGTAACCCAGGGCCACACGGTAGAGGGTTGGGGTTGAGATGGGGAGGCAGGGGCCAGTGGGCAGCTCTGCACATCACTAGGCCAGGCCCATGGGGATAAAGAGGCAAACTTCAGGTTAATGTTGAACGGTGGGGTGTGTGTGAATCTTGATGCCTCTTTCTGTCCTGTCCCCCCTGCCCTTTCTCATCCTTAAGAGAAGGATTGGCCTTCAGTGAGCATCCCCGTGTGCCAGGTCATAACCACAGAACCCCTCTGCAACATGGCAGTTGTCACCCTCCCCCCATGTCACTGATGAGCAAAGGCAGACTCAGAGCTGCCCAGGGTCATGGCCAGGGCCACCTAGCCTGGGAATGGTGGAGTCAGAACCAAAGCCCAAGCTGGTCTGACCTCCTCCTCCACACCACCACTTTCACAGTCTTGGTGCAAAAATAAATCTAATTGGCTAGACTTAGAGCTGCCATAGGACCTGGCAATTCCACACCTGGAGACAGACCCAAGAGAAGTGAAAACATATATCCATACGAAAGTGTGTGTGTAAATGCTCATAACAGCCAGGGAGTGAAAACAACCTGAACGTAAACCAACTGACAAATGGAGGGAGAAAATGTGGTGTGTCCAACCAAGAGAATATTGTTCAGCTCTAAAAAGCAACGATTTCCTGATCCTGACACATGCTACAACAAGGACAAGCCTAGGACACATTCTGTCGGATGAGAGGACCACATACTGTGTGATTCCACTTATATGGAATGTCCAGATAGGCAAATCCACAGAGCCAGGAAGGAGACACGTGGTTGCCAGGGGGTGGGAGAGTGTGGGAAACTGGGAGGTCTTGGGGGTGGGCCTAAGGAGGGTATAGTTTCTTTGGTGGTCATGAAAATGTTCTGACGTTGGCTGTGATGATGGATGCGCGGCTCTGAATTTACTAGACACCCCTGAATTGCACACTTCAAATGGGTACATTATAGGGTATGTGAGTTATACCACAGTAAAGTTGTCAAAGATCAAAGAATGTAGACAATTTAGAAAGTGCCTGGCCCAGGGTCCTACCCCTTGTGTGTAAATAAATCAATGAATACATAAAAGATCATACATGATAAAATAAAAAAATGAATCAAGACCACACAGAGAGGTGCCTGGCCCAGCAGCCTGCATCTCTCAGCACCCAATAAATGTTGGTCTCTTTCCTCAGGTCCACGCTCTGGGGCTCCCAGGCCATGCCAGTCACCTGCTTTGGGCCAGGTCCTGGGCTGGGTACAGAGAGCCCAGAGCCAGCCAAGTCATGGTGCGTGGCAGCTTGTAGCATGCTCACTTTCTTGGCAAGACACCTCAGGGCCCGTCTGCCAAAGTCACAAAGCCAAAAGTGGACTGCATGGTGTTGAGGGGTGTGAGTGCCCCAGCACGAAGCCTCAGCAACGCTGTATTAGTCAGTATACAGCTGCGTGACAAGAAGGCCAGAACATACAGTGGCTTGATCTCAAAATTAACTTCTCCCCAAAGGCCGGTAAGCAGCCTGGGGCTATGTGGGCTCCCTTACCCCCTCTGCTCAGCTGTCTTCAGCAAGTAGCTTCCACCTCGAGTCCCAGAGGGGGAAAGAGAAGGGGAGGACACACTTCTTCACATTGTCTTGGTCAGAACTTATTTAGGGCCATGACTTGTTGCAAGGGAGTCTGGGAAATACAGGCCGTGTGCCCAGGTCAGCATGCCGTTACTTGACTGCCGCAGAATGGGGAGGAAGGAAGGGATATTGGGCTCCAGGCACGTCGCCAATCAGCTCCCTCATTTGTAAAGTAATAGTATCGAGGGTTGCTTGGGAGATTCGTGGTTGAGGGTATGTATGCCCTCAAGACACAGGAACTGCCCCGAGAACCCCGCGCTGGGAGTTGGGAGGACGGAGTGAGGAGGTCTGCCCAAGAGAGCCCCCGAGGGTGGAGTGCAGTCCGGGCACTGAGTGAGTCATCCCTGCTTCCACAGCAACGGCCCAGGATGAGTGGAACCCACTGGGAGCCCAGAGACTCAGCCTCTGCTGCCCTCAGCTGGGACGGCCCGACCAGGAGCGCTACCTGCTGCTGGGGACCCAGCCAAGCTCCTGCGAGCACTGTCCATCCGTGAGGTTGACTCGGCGTGCCCAGTGGTCATAGCTCTTCCCGCTGCTCTGGCTCCACTCTCACTGGTCATTCGGACGCTCGATACAATCTGTTTTGAAAGTAAAACAAACTCTTTTGAAACTGTTGCTGAGTGCATAGACCGAGAGTCTCGCCCCCTCCCTTGGGGGCTGGTGGACATCTGAGATTCAGGGAAACCTGACAGGAGAGGCCGCGCGTGGGACGACTGCCCTGCTCCAACCCTCTGAGGCAACAGAGGCCTGCAGTTCAGACTGAAGGCAATAGGGAGCTTGTGAGGGATGCAGAGGGAGAGCATGGGTCAGAGCATTTCAGCAAGTCTGGACAGCACAGATCCATTAGAAGGATGATGTATTTGTTGGTAGAGTTGAATTGGAACAAGATAGGGGTGACCTACTGAGTGATATTTTAAAATAGGAATCTGGATTTAGTGGCACTCAAGCCGAAGGGGGTCTAGGTCATGCCCAAGACCCCCAAAATGGGCTCAATCTGACATCTCAAAGGCAGGAATCGGGTCCCCTTCTGGGGAGCTCTCGGCCCTAGCAGGACAGAGGGTTTGAGGCAGGGCCCTTGCCATCTATGGTGGCCAAGATGAAGGACAATAACATCAGGAGCCCCCTTTGCTGTTTCTCTCACCTTCAATCATCTGCAGAGCCAATGGGCCAGGGGAAGGAAGGCTGTGGTGGGCATGGAATGACAGGATGCATGTGGGTGTGCCCAGCCAGTTCTTCCTGCCACAGGGCCTTTGCACACCCCATCGCCGCTGGTTAGCATTCCCACTCCAGCCCCCAACTTCACTCAGGCGACTCCTATTCTGGCCTCAGATCCCAGATCATGGGTCACTTCCCAGGGCAGGTGTCTCTGATTTCCTGGGCTAGGGTCACCAGGCACAGAGCCAGGCCCCTGGTGGGCACTCATGACTGCTTGTGGAATGAGTGGAGAGAAGAAAGAGTACCACAAACGTTCACGCCCCAGCCCCTGAGCCTCGGCAGCCACAGCAGGGTCAGCCCAGGTGCCCTCCAGGGCAGCTCCAGGTAGGAGCCTTAGACGGTGGGACAGGAGAAGGTGGGGTGGGGGTGGCATAGCCTCTGAGGCTGGGGGGTCTCAGTGGCAGGTGGAGTCGTGCTCACAGTCGTGGATTCCGTGGTCAGGCTGCCGGCGTCCTGCCACTGATGTGCTGAGGCACAGGGACAAACGACTCAAGCTCTCTCCCATGTCACGTTCTCTTCTGTGAGCTGCGGTTAATGACGCACCCCGTAGGGCTGTTGCAAGAACTAAATAAGATGTTCGTGGAAAGGTTTTAGGACACTGCTTGGTGCATCATAAGTGGACATGTCAGCTTTATTTCTTCCTTATTTCCTCCAAAATGAAGTTTTTTTAAAAAAATTTTATTTATTTATTTGACAGAGAGAGACACAGCGAGAGAGGGAACACAAGCAGCGGGAGTGGGAGAGGGAGAAGCAGGCTTCCCGCTGAGCAGGCCCCGGGACCATGACCTGAGCGGAAGGCAGACGCTCAACAACTGAGCCACCCAGGTGCCCCCAAAATGAAGTTCTTTTTAAAACCCCACAAAAATGATGCATAAATGTTCAAGGCACAAACTTAAAAAGAACAAAAAACAATTTAAAAAGAGAATTTAAATCCCTAGAGATCTTGCCAGCTAAAGAAACTACTTGGAGTGGTCAGGGTTGGGTTCGGCTGACTAAGAGACAACCCCCGCCCCAAACAGCAGTGGTTTCAACAAGATAGAAATTGGTTTCTCTTTAAGTCTAGGAGCGGGATGGGAGGTGGTCCTATCTTACAAAGCCTTCAAAGATTGAGGCCCCTTACTGTTCCCTGAGCCATCACCCTGGATGCATGATCCTCCTGTGACCCTTTGGTCCAAGATGGCAGCTGGAGCTCCAGCCATCACCTCTACGTTCCAGCGAGCAGGATGGAAGAAAGGATGAAGAAGGTGCATGCCACGTGCAATATGTCATTTCTTTCTTTTTTTTTTTTTTTTATCTCCCATTGGTAACATGGCCACATTTATCTGCAAGAGAAGCTCAGATATATGGTTTTTATTAAGTGAGCCGTATGCTCAGCTAAAAATTGTGGGTTCTGCTACTAAAGATGAAGGGAGAATGCATATTGGGGGAAAGCCAGCAGTCCTGCCATACTGCATTTGTCATCTCGCTGAACACGCTTCCTTCTCATTCCTCCAGGGTTAGAACACACACACACACACACACACACAGAGTCTCACATACATAGGAAAGCAGGAAGTTTGCTCTTGTGTTCCTTACCTTTTTAATTCAAATGCAGATGGCAAGTTCCTTCCCACATCCACAGACAGAGATCCACAAGATTGTTCTTAAAGATGGCCTGCAGTTACATCACACAGATGCTTGATGATTCCACCAGGATCGAGAGATGCTCAGGCTGCTGCCATTTCCAGGTATTATAACCCACACCGGGATGAATACCCCTGAACCATCATCTTTGTACCGGTTGGAACATTTCCTTCGCATAAGTTCCCAGAAGTAGAAATGCTGAGTCAAAGGGGATACACTTTTGACATTTGGACATGAATTGAGAAATTGCCCTCAGGAAGGCTGTCCCAGTTAGCACCCCCCCCCCCCCCCCACATAGCCCTGGCTTTGGTGGTGTGGGTAACCAGGGCAGAACAGCGGATGTGCCCAGAGCTGAGGCTCACCCCACTCCCTACCCCACCCTGGGTCCTTCCCCTCACAGGGCTGGGAGGCGTGTGCCCCTTGGACGAAGCTGATGCTGAGATCCTGCCCTCTCCAGGGAGTAACCATGAGCAGGAGCCTTCACGGGGACCTGGGGACGCTTAGGTTCAAGTTAGGCAGGGACAACAGCCTGCAGACCTGCAAGGGGAGGGCAGGCAGCCTGTGGGTGACGAGACCCAGCTCCTCAACCAGACGGATGGAGAGAGCTCAGCCACCAAGCCTTGAGATGTCATGTCCGGGAGGGCCTATCTGGGAAACAGCTCTGTAGCTCCCAACCTCAACTAGCCAGCACGGTTGCCCGATTTAGCAAATAAAAATACAGGATAACCCGTTAAATCTGAATTCAGATAAACAACAAATAATTTTTAGTGTGCCCCCAATACTGCATTGGATGGAGAATTGGAGAAAGCGTATGCTACTTTTTTCTTAAGCATGGCTCCCAGAAATATGAGATGGGTTTTCCTCTTCCTCTCCCATGCTGACACGGCCACACCTCACTGTGTCCTTTATTTTATTTGACAGCCTTCCTGGCACCCGGGGCCGCTGGGAGCAGTAAGCCCAGTGGAAAAATCCTGGGCTCTGGAGTTAGACGGCTGGGTTTGAGTCCTGGCCTCTTGTCCTTCTGCTAGCTGTGGACTTCGAGATGAGTCCCCCACCTCCCTGTTCCTCAGTTTCCTTCTCTATAAATATAGGGGTGATGGTGGTGTCGACCTCACGAGGGGACAGCGAACAGTAAATGAACATTGTCTGCTTTCAGCCATATGGAAGCAGAGACTAGCGCCAAGCCCTCTCGACGGGGTGTTCAGAATCCCGTGAATGATAACACACATCCTATAAGAGCAGAGCTGGGGGGGCGCGAGAAAACAAAGGATATCCCCTCGAGGCAGGAATGGAGAGACCCAGAGGCCTGGGTTCTAACAGCACGAAGGGGTCAGAGACGAGGCTCCCGTCCCACAGGGGACAGACGTTGGAATTGAGAATCCCACATGGAGCTGGGGTTTCTAGCTCAGGAGGAGGGTGCGGGAGCCCGATCTGCCCACTGCCCCAGGGGCTGGGAGGTTACCTCGCCTGGGAACCCAGAAGCTTGCACACCACTCTGGCCAAGCCTTTGGTCAGATTATCCACCTCCACATCCTTGTTGCTCTTCCAGGAAATGGAGGAAATGGAAGAAAACTCAGGGTCTGAGTAACTCGGGGTGATGGGGGTGGGTGGTGTCTGGTTATTTTTCTCATTTGTTTTTAAATTTTTCCGCATTTCTCAGGTTTGATAAGAGGGAAAACAGGGTTCGAAAGGCCCTCTGCTTCCCCACACCCTCCGCACACCTCAGTCCCTCACGTGCCTTCTTGGGGCAGAGCCCAGTGGCCACACCCCCACCCGTGGGCCCCCTTCTCAGCCCCTGGGGTGGGGGACAATTCCACCCCATGTGCTACGTTCACCTTGTTCAGCAGCAAAGATCAAGGCAGGGGCAGGAGAACACACACGAGGGGCCGGGTGCAGCAAAGAAAGCCCTGGGCGAGGGTGCAGGGGCTGGAGGGCCACCTGCCCATCCGCAGTAAAAAGTTCACACCGGTTCACTACCTAACTCTCAGGCTTTGCTCCCGTTTCATGCTTCTGTCCCAGGATCCCACCCAGGATGCCCGCTGCACGAGAAGCCCCGTCTCCTCCTCCGTGCTGGGTCAGCCCTACAGGCGCGCATCCCCTGTCCGTTCCCGGCTCCTCCGTCTGTCACCGCGCGCAGACAGCACCGTGCTCCGGATGGACGCGCACGGTGTCTGCACGCTTGCCGCGAGACCTGCTGCAGGGACCGTCTCCGTGGGAGTGTGGGCGAGGGTTTGGGGCAGAACTGCCTGGTCACGGGATGAGCAGTCTCAGCTCCGCTAGGAAAGGAGGAATTTCCTCCGCGAAGGCGTTCATTCCCTTCTCCACGTTCCTGGGTCTCCCGTGGGACCGTGTCTGGGGACTTGGACTCGCGTGGAATTCCAGGGGAGGAAAGGGCAGGTGTTTGGGGAGCATCCGTTGGCACACGTGGGTTGGAAGGGAAGGTAAAGGAGGGAGGGGAGTGAGACAGGGCTCCACACCTTCCAGCTGTGGGCTCTGTGAGCCTCTGAGCCTCACCTTCGCCATTTGCAAAGTGGGGGGAACCATTCCTAACAGGCCCCCTCCCTGGGGACTCAAGAGGCTTCAAATGCCCTGCTGGCCTTGGAAGTTTATGGATGGCACAGACATGGGGGGTGCATAAGCTCCCTGCACCTGCCCAGGCCGGGAGAGGGTGCTGGAGAGGGAGTGTGTGGAGAGAGGGAGTCCGTCAGGCTCCCTAGATAAACCAGGGGTCTGCAAACTGCAGCCCATAGCCCATTCTGGCCCGCTGCCTGCTTTTATAAATAAAGTTTTATTGGAACACAGCCATGCCCATTCCCATCCACGTTGCCGCTGACCGCTTTGCTTTTCACTGGCAGACTGGGTGGTTGCGACAGACAGTAGGGCACACACAGCCGAAAATATTTACTATCTGGCTCCTCACAGAAAATGTTTGCCAGGGCGCCTGGGTGGCTCAGTCGTTAGGCCTCTGCCTTCGGCTCAGGTCATGATCCCGGGGTCCTGGGATCGAGCCCCACATCGGGCTCCCTGCTCAGTGGGGACCCTGCTTCTCCCTCTCCCTCATGCTCTCTCTCTCTCGTATCTCTCTGTCTCAAATGAATAATAAAAAAAAATCTTTAAAGAAAATGTTTGCCAGCCATTGAGGAAAAACACAACAATTCAGACACATTCACGGCTAACTGGTGATTGAGTAGCAGACATTGTAGCAGGTGCCGGGCCTCAGCAGTGAAGAAAACAGATGAACCTTTCTGCCCTAGAGACAGAAAGACAACAAGCAAAATAAACAGGATCTGCATGATCTGCAGGTTAGGGAGGAAAACAGAGGGGGGTGGGAAGGGGATCAAGAGGGTCAGGAGGACAATTTGAATGAAATGGTCAAGGGTGACCTTCCTTAAGACTTAAAAAAGGTGAGGGGAAGGACCCCATGCATGTCTGAGGAAAGAGCGACCCAGTGCAAAGGCCCTGGGGCAGGAGCATATTTGTAGTTTCGAGAGGGAGCAGGGAGGCTGGGTGCTGGTGAGGAGTGGGGGGCCAGGACAGATGGGTGATGGCAGCCACCCCATGGGGGGACTTGTGTGTTTGCTCTGGTGGAAATGAGGAGCTACAGGTGGGTTTGGAGCAGGAAGCAGCAGGGTCTGGTGAGGATGGGTTAGGATCCCCAGGTGCTGTGCGGAGAAGGGCCTGAGGGGGGTGGGGGTGAGCACAGAGGCAAGGCCAGGCTGCAGATGCTGTGGCACCAGGCGGGGCTGTGTCGAGAGGCCATCAGCTTCTAGAGACAGGACTTGCTGGATTCACACCCAGAAGTGGGAGGTAAGAGAAGAAAGAAGTCAAGGATGATCCCGGACCCGTAACCTTTAGGTTGTTTGTTTCCCTGTCTCTTTCGGGTCATCCTCTCTGGCTTCCTACTCTGGAAGCCCCTTGAGGAAAGGGGTCATCTTGTCCATCACTGTGCTCACCACCTCCCTGCCCTCAGAGGGCACTCGATCGGTGTCTGTGGAATAAATGAATAAGTGATGAGCTGTGTCCCCCAAATTCCTTTGTTGGAGGCCTGACCCCCAGCACCCCAGGATGTGACCGTATCTGAAGATGGGGATTTTGGAGAGGTGATTAAGGTAACATGAGGTCACCGGGGTGGCCCTGATCCCATGTGATTGGGGTCTTGTAAGAAGAGGGGATCAGGACACAGACCCGCACAGAGGGATGACCCCGTGAGGACCCAGGGAGAGCACAGCCATCCACACACGAGGAGCGAGGCCTCGGGAGGACCCGCCCCGCCCGCGTCTGCATCCCGGGCGTCGGCCTCCGGGACCGGGGGACAGTGAGTCTCTGCTGTGTGGGACCTGGTGTGCGGCAGCTCCAGCAAACACACACAGTGGGTGTCACGCACAAAGCGGAGCAGGGCAGGCCCTCTGCGCTGGGAGAGAAACACGCACTATGAAGGCACAGCACAGACCAGGGCACCTGGGACGCGTTGGCTGAGCCGGGGCAGGACCCCGATCTCCTGGGGCCCACACCCGTCCTGGGGACACTGGGCTGGGCCGTGGACAGCATGCATGCGGCCTCGGGGGTGATGGCAGCATGACGGCCCGGGAAGGACAGGACTCCAGCCGTCCCTGTTTGCTCGGCCGTGACACGGGCCCTGGCACCTTTGCAAGGTGGGGGGACCCAGGCTGGGCTCCCCTCACGCTGCTCCCAGCAGCTCCCTCTGCCCAGGAAAGGGCACCTCAGGCCGTTTGGCTCCTCCCGGCCCCGCCCCTTGGCCCGCTGTGGGGGGCGGGGGCGGGGGGGGGGGCGTGTTAGCACGTGGCCAGGCCTGCCGCTCTTCCACCAGCCGCTTCCTCTGGGTGCGTCTGTTTCCTGCAGATCTCCCGCAGCTCAGCCCGCGGCCCGCTCCCACTCTCCCCTCGCCATCCTCCGCCTCTGCTGGGTGGGCCAGCACCCCAGTGCCCAGGCTGGGGGGGGCTGTGTCCCCTGCAGGGTCCGTCTGTCCCCCAGGCCACCCAGGATGGCACGGGCGGAGGCCGAGGCCGTGGGACCTGCTGGTATGGAGTGCTCTGTCCTCCGAAGCTGGAGGAGCAACACGCACATTCCCAGTGCAATCTGTTGGCCCGGGCCGAGCTGCCCCATGAGGGATGAGGTAATGTCCTGCAGAGGCCACGCGGAAAGGGCAGGGCTCTCCCTGCGCCCTCGGGGACTCCCATGGCCAGGGCCTTTTCCCAGAGACCCTTGGGACAGCGATGGCTGGGGGCGGGTAGGGGGTCTCCAGGTTGGGGGGCAAGTGAAGTGGGGCCTGTTGGGATGTGCAGCGTGCCCTGGGTAGTCAGGGACCCACGGTGGACCCATTGCCTCCCACTGAGCGGACAGGGAAGGGACTCACATTCCCCAAGCTGCTCGGGCCACGCCCAGGGAGGCCACACTCGGTGGGGGCCTGCGCTGCCTGGGGTTTGCCTGCAGACTCGTATTCCCGACAGGCAGGGAGGCGCCTCCATCCGGTGACGGGGAGGCTCCCTCGTCCTCCCGCTGTCAGAGCGGGGTCAGGAGCTGCGGCAGGTGAGCACCTAGGGGCCATCGGGGCTTCTGTGGGGTAGCCGGGCCGGCAACAGCCCCGCAGTGAGAGCCATGCTCGGGGTGAGCATCCTCCTCCTCCTCCTCCTCCTCGTCAAGCCCTGGACCTGGCGCACACCTGGCCACCTGTCCCTTCCCTTCCCTGAGACGGTCCCCAGGCCCTGGCCGCCTGCCTTCCCGTCCACCCACCAGGCTGGGGAGGACAGAGCGGCATCGAGCCTGGGGCACCAAGAACGGGCCTGACACAAAGGCCGCGGGGAGCCCCTACACCTCGCCTCACCCCGCATCCTTGGAGTGGGGTTGCTGCTCCCCCACAGCTCACGTGAAGGACTTGGGGCCCTCCCAGCAAATGAGGTGGCCCTGAGCCTCAGGGGCATGGTGGCGGCTGGGAACCTGAAGCTGGAGTGGCGAAGGGATGTGCCAAGGACAGAGAGAGGCAAACACAGAGGGAGGACCGAACCCCAGCGGCCTGACCTTGCAGACAAGGCCCCTTCCTCCAGGAAGCCCTTCTCCCACCCACCAGCTCACTCCTCATCTGAACAAGGTCCAGAGCCTCAAGCACACTCTGGGGACGCAGGGAAGCCGAGGCTCCAGGGGAGTAGGCCAGGCCTGTGGATGCGGAGAGGCAGCCCCGGCCACCCCGGGGTGGAGACGGCACAGTCTCTGGGCTGAGAGAGACCCACCGGGAAGGAAAGAGGACGTGCTGGAGGGCAGGCCGCTGGCCTGAAAGAGGATCCGCCCCGGCTGCTCCCCGGCCAGGCCTGGCTGTGCTGAGCACCACCCCCCACCCACTGCACCCCTGCCTGCGAGGCTGCTTGGAACCCACGCAGGGGAAGGAAGGGAGCACGGCTGCAGCGTGAGGTGGCCCTTTGCCGAGGGACCCCGCTCTGCCTGCCTGATGCTCCCACTGCAGGTGCACAGGGGCCCCCCGGCAGCCCTCGTAGCCCAGGACCCTCAGCACCTCGCCCAGCCTAGCTTAAGGCAGGTGCTTCTCCAAAGTATCTGCTGACTGGCTGAAGGTACGAGTGAATGAACCTGAGAACAATTCTGAGGACGTGGACAGGGTGGGAAGGGTCAGCCATCGGTCACGTGGCTGGTGAGCGGCGAGCCGGAGGGGCTGGTCCAAATCCTGCAGCCACAGTGGCCCACGACGACAGCCTCCTCCCCACTTGCTCACCGGTGCTGGGCTCTCTCCGAGCAGCCTGGGACCTAGTCTCTGCTGGCCCCACCGCGGGTAGACTTGAGGATCTCAGGGTACTGTGTGGGAGTGTCTCCGTGAGCCCCAGGAGGGTGCCTGAGGGGCCTTGGGGAGCACTGGGGCCTCTCCTCCTGGCAGAGCATGGGAAAAGGCGCCAGAGGGCTTTGTGGGCCCAGTCGAGGCCCTGCCTGGAGGTGCCCATGACTGCACTTGAGGACAGTCTTTAGACGCTCACAGATCAGGGGAGAGAAGTACCCTGTGTCCTGGAGTCCTGTGCGACAGACCCAGCATATGTTAGCACCCACGAGTCTCAGGGGTGATCATCATTGCCCCCAAAGGCCTGGGAGGAGAGGAGGTCCCACCTCCACCGCTGGGCCAGCTGGTGGGCAGCAACTGCAAGGTGTAATGATGAGGAGAGGATCCAGGGCAGGGGGGTGGGTGTGCACAGACGAGCCGGGGCAAGGGCGTGCTGCAAAATAACTCATCCCCACTCTTCAAAACGTCAAGGTCATGCAAAGACAAAATACGGCCAAGGAACTGGTCCAGACTCAGAAAAACTAGAGAGACGTGACAACTGGGTGTGACCAGGGTCCTGGCCTAGGTCCCGCACAGGCAAAAAAACAGCCACACAGAACACAGAACAGAGTTTGAACACGGGAGCCGGATTAGATCATAGCATCACATCTGTGCCACTGCCCTGGTGTCGAGAGCCCGTCCTGGGTTGTGTGAGGGAATGTCCTTGTTTTCAGAAATGCACGCAAGCGTCTAGGGGCCGAGGGGCACCGTGTCTCCAATGTACTCTCAAATGATTGGGGGGAAAATGTGTGTGCACACAGACATGCGTGTAGACACACACAGAGACCACATATGTACGTATGTGGACATACGTGGAGAGAAAGTGACAGTATGAGCCCTTGGGGAGCTGGGAACCAGGGGGCTGGCGTTTGGGGGGGAGGGCAACCGTACAGGAATTCCCTCTATCCAGGCAACTTTTCAGTGAATGTGAAAGGATGTCAAAATAAAAAGCTGCAAAGAAAGAAAGAAAGAAAGAAGGAAAAAGGAAAGAAGGCGTGGTTTTCAGGTGCACACTCTGGCTGGGTGGCCCACCTCACCCCTGCCCCCCTACCTGTCATCTGTGCTCATCACCTGCTGTGGGGTCCAGTGGGACCAGGGACCCCAAGACCTGGATGCTTGGAGGTGCAAGTGTCACTGTCACTATCTTATCGGCTCTGTCTCTGAAATGTCCCCCCACTGGGACTCCTCTAGATGGGGACACTGTGCCTTCAGAGGCTCCTGCTGTCCACTGTCTGGGAGCGGTCAGACTCACTGCACCCACACGGCCTGCGGGACAGCCGGCAGGAGGTGTGGGATGGGGACCCAGGGCCAGCAGGGCTGAGGGCCACGTCTGCAGTGGGCTCGGCGGCCCAGGGGGTAGGGAAGGGCAGGGCCACAAGGACGAGGCTGGAGGAGAGGCTGGGGTTGGGGTCAGGCGGGAGGAGGGTCTGAAAAGCTATGTAAACTTTGGGGACAGCCCGAGATGGCTGGAATCCTGGCTGCCTGTGCCTGGGGCACCCCCTACACATGTGCACACCCCCCCCGGTGTACATGGAGGGGCCCGGTACGGCTGTTTGAAATGGCGCACAACTTCCCACTGGGGTCTGAGCTGGAAAGAGTTTTCTCTGTTTGGGTAAAAATCTGCATGTAGGGGCGCCTGGGTGACTCAGTTGGTTAGGCGTCTGCCTTGGGCTCAGGTCATGATCCTGGGGTCCTGGGATTAAGCCCTGCATCAGGCTCCCTGCTGGACGGGGAGTCTGCTTCTCCCTCTCCTGTTCCCCCTGCTTGTGCTCTCTTTCTCTGTCAAATAAATAAATAAATAAAATCTTTTTTAAATTTTTTATTGTTATGTTAATCACCATACATTACATCATTAGTTTTTGATGTAGTGTTCCATGATTCATGGTTTGTGCATAACACCCAGTGCTCAATGCAGAATGTGCCCTCTTTAATACCCATCACCAGGCTAACCCATCCCCCTACCCCCCTCCCCTCTAGAACCCTCAGTTTATTTTTCAGAGTCCATCATCTCTCATGGTTCGTCTCCCCCTCCGATTCCCCCCCTTCATTCTTCCCCTCCTGCTATCCTCTTCTTTTTTTTTTAATAAATAAAATCTTTAAAAAATAAAAATAAAAATCTGCATGGAATCCAATTCCCTCCCCAACTTGGCTAAGAGGACCCCAGACCCTTGATCGGAGCCACTTACTCTTCTGTTTACCAGGGTCCCAGTGAGTCTTATCAACCCCCACCACCTCCAGTGTTGAAGGGGGCACAATGAAATGCCACCAGATGGGGGGGTCGCGCTAACAACAGAACTCAGATACCCAAGCGGGGGTGGGGATGCATTTGGTGTGGGGGCTGCGTGCCCTGCAGCCTTCAGCAGGCCCCCAGGGTGGCGTCACACACACCAGGGGACGAGGGTGAGCGGCCAGCCCCGTTTGTGGGGACTGAGGGGGTTCCCGGATGTGGGACTTTCAGAGCAAAACCTGGGAAAGTCCAGGGCTGACCACGACAAGCTGTCACCTTACTAGAAATAGCGGGGTTGGGGGACGGCAGAAAGACAGACGGGGTTCAGCCTGGAGCGGTCAGGGAGTGCCAGGACAGTGAATGGGGACCTCCCAGATGACGAGGGGCCCTAGGAGATTCCAGGCAGGGCAGGGGGAGTTAGGGACAATGTTTCTGGCGTAACTTACATTTGTCCAGCCCCAACAGTCATGGCCACCCTGAATTCTCAGGGGACCACTGTGGACTCTGACTCCTTTTCAGAAAAAGAGATGGAGCTCTAGAGAGGGGGTGTGATGTGCTCATCTATGGTGGCCGGGGACCCCACCCAAGGCTGCCTGACTCGGGTGTCCTGATGCCCCGATGCCCCATGTCACTGTTGCTCCCACCTTCCTGCACACCCGCCTAGTGAGAGCTCCAAGGAGTTTTGCTTCCCTCGGGGCTTTGCCATACAAGAGGCAAGCTCCTGGGCCCTGTGGGAAAGGGCCAAGCTCAAGGGAATGACAGGTGGAGTTTCAGGTACGGGGGCTGTTTCCACCGCCCACTGGCTGGCGGGTGTGGATAGAAGCACACGTGCAAGAAGGCCACGGCCAGAAGTGTACAAAAGAGCCATCTCTATCAGATGCAAGGCTGTGGTCATCACGGTGTTCTCCTGCCACCGCAGGGCTCCTGGAGGTCAATGCGCACAGGCTGGGAAGAGGGGTGTAGGGCCCACCCCGAGATGAAAGTCTGCTCTTGCAGTCCAGGCCAGCGGGCAAGGGCCTTCAGGGGGCCAAAGGGATACCTGAATTCAGGCTGGCTTTGCTGGGTGAGCTTGGGCTGCCCCTGGACCAGGCTTGAAGACTTACACCCATGGGATGAGGCAGTAGCCCGGCCTGCTGACTCTCTGAGGGTCCCGATGAGCTCTCTGGGGGGGCCCGGCGCCCACCCCTCCCCCCATAGAGCATCATGCCCCGCACTGGGGCCCTCGGCAGCCCCGGCACAGCCGCACTAGACCAGGGGGCAGCGCCCACTCAGGAGCCAGTTCTCTGGCTGCAATGGCCGGTAGCAGGGAGCTTCCTGTCTGTGCCTCCCAGCAGGACCCACAGCTGCGTGCAGAGGCCCTGGGCTGAACCTTGAACTCAGGGGCAAGGAGGACAAACCCCCTCGAGGAGCGCACGGCTTGGTCAGGTGCAGACGCCCAGCTGACAAGGGAGACGGCTTCCCGGGGCTCCGCGTTCAGCCCCAGCACACCCTGGTCCCCCTGAGTCAAGGCCTTGGTGAGGGGACTCCCTCCTGGGGGGGGGGGTGTAAGCAATATGACATCTACAGTCTCTGTCCCCTTTCCTTCCTTTCCCTCATCTCTTCAAGATCAGACGGACGTGGGGAAGAGCTTCCAGCCTCCTTTTCCTCGTCAGTAAAATTAAATAGAACTCCCTCTCCGTAGTGGTGCTGTGAGGATGAGAGGGGCTCTGCTCAGGAAGTATGTGCTTCACCCCCTGCACGCTGCGGGTCCCCGGGAGCCTGAGTAAATGTGACCACGCCAGTGCTGGTGAGGCTGGAGGTGAGGCTGGAGGCGATGCTGGGGACGACGCTGGAGGTGATGCTGGAAGTGATGTTAGAGGTGATGCTGGTGAGGCTGGAGGAGATGCTGGAGGT
>NW_022589719.1:34497531-34564515 GCF_004348235.1 Phoca vitulina
TGCTGGAAGTCATGCTGGAGGTGAGGTTGGCTGGAGGTGATGCTGGAGGTGATGCTGGAAGTGGTGAAGGAGGAAATGCTGGAGGTTATGTAGGAGGTGGTGAAGGAGGAGAAGGAGGAGGAGAATCTTTGCCCAGTACACAGTAGGCGCTAATAGTAGGTGCTCTTCTAGCTTTTTAGTTCTCTTTCCTTCTTCTTAAAGCACATGCTGAGAGATAAACTCCCAGATGGCAGCATCCCTGGGGGGGCCTCCCCAGGCTCAGTGAGGGCACTGTGGGGTGGGGGGCAGACCAGAGAACTGGTTTCTCCCCGGCACTGCCACAGAGCCTCTTTGGGTCTCAGTTTCCCCACGTCTGAAGTGGGAACAATAATCGTTGAGAGCCAACGCGATGATGCGGCGGGAAAAGCCCCAAGAAGCGTGGCTGACATACACGTCCTAGTAAATATCAGCTATTTCTATTCTCCGAAGATCCAGGTTGAGAGGCCGATTCTCACTCAAACCCAGTGCACCTTCCCCATGCCAGAGAGGTTTGTGCAAGGGGGGACCCGGTCGGTCACTTGCTTCCTGTGACAACCGCCTGGAGCCGGCGAGGGGTCCCTGCCTGCTCAGTGAGGGCCCAGACCCCACAGGCAGGGCCCTGCCAGGGTCACTGGGGAGGCAGGGGTGGACGTCTCTCCCTGCTGGCACGGTGGGGCCAGAGTCTCCGCTGGGCGGGCTCCGCCGAGCCTCCTTCTCCCTGCTCTGCCCCATTAAGCACAGACACCATCTGTCTCTCCCAGCTTCCCGGCGGCCGGAGGGTGTCTGGTCAGCTCCCTGCACAAGCCTGCAGCTTGTTCACGGAGGCGGCCCCGTCTGGGGTCCCTCTCTGTCCAGGCCCTGTCTGTCTGAACTTGGAGAGCAAGAGATGTTTCCACTGCTCGGGGCTGTTTGTTGATCTTTCCAGAGCCCATGAAGGGGCCCTAGGTGGCTCTGCCTGAAACTGGGGACTGTGTGGGGGCCACCCTTGGCCAGCCGGGGAGCCAGACCACACTCAGGCCTGCAGATGAGGCCCCAGGCAGGCCAGCTCCGGGGCGACTGGGAGCAAGGTCGGGAAGGTTGGACAGCCACACGGACACATTCCTGGGGCACCTTCTCAGCTTCATAACCTCCTGGGCCCTTGAAGCTCCTTCTCAGAGCCAGGAGAACCAGAATGCTGCCTCCAGTGGGATTGGGGCCCCCCAAGGGGAGCACGGAAGCCTTGGAATGCCTGGTTCACCCCCGTGGCCGGTCAGGACAGCAGGGGCTCTTAGGCCACGATGCCCAGAGCTCCTGGCCACGGGCGTACCCTGACCTGATGGCATCGAGCGTCAGACCCCAAGGAGAGCCACCCAGCGAGGGGCGGCCGGTGCCAGGCCCACAGACGCTGGGCTGCCATCTTGGAATCTGGGGCTTGTAAACAGGGGCCCAGCAACCACAAACACAAGCCCATTGTCTTCCAGGGGCAGAAGGGGATTTGGATTCCTGGCTTGGGACTGCTTCAAGTTGTCCCCATCCAAAACCACCACCAGACTTGCTAGCAATGAGAAGTGGACACCAATCCTGCAGGCCCCATGGGTGGTCTCAGAAACGGTGGGGGGAGAGTCAAGTGTGGAGGACTGTATTCATGCCAAGCCCATAAGGCTCATCCCCCAAGAGCCCTGAGCTGGGTGCGGGGTGGAAGGGACTCAGCGCGGCTGATGCATGAAGAAAAGTGGACACAGGGGAGGGCTGGGCCACAGGGGCTGTGTTGCTGGCAGTAGTGAGAGGGTCCAGCCTGGGAGGCAGAGACCCACCTGCCTGGGACAAACAGGACACAGACTCACGGCTGCCCACGGCTGCCTGGCGGGGGGCTCAGGCCTCTGTCTGCAGAACAGAGGCCTTAACAGCCAAGCACCTGGGGAGGCCCCACCCACCTGATACCAGGTATCTCAGAACGGGGCCACAGCCTGAGCGTGGGAGAAAGTCACCGGAGAAAGGAGGGAGGGCGAGAAGGACCAAATCTCAGCAGCAGAAAGAAGCAAAAGCTGGTTTCTGGCTCACGTAACGTGCCCATCACAAACCTGCAAGGGACAGGACAGCCGCTCTCTCAAGCGTGCAGAGAAAGGCCACCTGGATCAGACACCCATTCCAGCTTTGACCTTCCTGCCCCTGGGATCTCACTCAGCATCATTACCGAGGGCTTCCTGAGCGTTTGCTCCCCTGGCCTGCAATCCCACATAACATCGGGCAGACCAAGGGACCCAGTCTATAGTAAGGAAGGACAGGATGGGTCACGGCCCCCGGGATGCACTGGGCGTGTCACAAACCACATCAAGCAGGGAGCAGCAGCCTGGCCTGTTGGAAACACAGCCCTGGGCTGCCAGGGAGCCGCCTGGCCCCAGGTCCACCCTTTCCCGGCCCACATCCAGTGACCGGTGGGCTCAAAAGTGAAAAGAACCTTGGCTCGGACATCTTCGGGTCATGCCAGCTTCTGAAGGTCCTGCGGGGCCCTGGGTGGGTCGTGGGGAGCCTCCCTGAGGCTTGCGGGTTGTCCTCTCCTGAGCATCGCTCCTGGGGTACTTACGGGAGGCGGGCACTCCACGGAGACCTCTGGGGGCCAGCACTCAGATACCAAGCTCTCATTTATTGAGGGCGTCCTGGGAGCTCCAGCTTGCAGATGGAACACTGAGGCACAGGACAGCCTGGTGATACCCCTCCCCCCCCGGCCCCGGCAGGAGCAGGGTGGCCAGGGTTCCAGCTGCCCCCTCCCGGTGCCCTCCTGCCTTCAGGCCTGAGGGCTGCTGCCCGGCCCCCTGCCCTGAGTGTCCCCAAGCAAAGTTCATGGGCAGGGTGTTCAGGGGGCCCTTTGGGAGCTGTCACCCCAAACCGCGTGGCTTTCTTCTTCTTCTATGTTGGCAAAGGCACATGGACATCCTGACGTCGAATCTAAAACGGGCCTCCGTTTTCACCAGGAAAGGTTTGAATGCTCCATTTTTTCCTGTCCTTTATTCATGCACTTCCTGACATGCAATCAGAGGGGATTGTGTTCAGGAATGGACAACTGCCTTCCAGTGAAAGGAGAAGCCTTGCTGCCCACCCAGGAGGAGGTGCCCTGGGGTCGGCACAAACCGGGGATGATGGGGGCTCCAGCGCCCCTTGTTCAAAAATGATCAGGGATCTCAGGACAGTGGGAGAACCCCCAGAGAACCCCCGCAGAGCAGGAACCCCCACACAGCCCTCCCGAGCAAGGCCTTGTGCCGTGCTCCCTGGGGAAGCCGGCCTGGCCCACTGCGGCGGGAGGAGGGCGGGCACCGTGGGCAAGCCCTTCCCCTCTCTGGGCTCCGCTCCCACGCTGTAAAGAGCAGCGCGGTGGGCGGAGGGAGGACAGCGCTGCCCACGGTGTGTGGTGGCCGAGAGTCAGCCTAGTCCAATCTTGTCCAGGACTGTTGCCGCCGAGGGGAGTCGGCTCCTGGGGTGCCCAGACCCTGGCTGGAATAACCCCACGAGGAAAGTCATCCTCTTGCTGCGGCCGCGTGGGGCAGGGTGGATGAAGGGGCACCAGGCCCACCTGGGGAGAGGGGAGGCCACAGTGGCGTCCCGGCCACGTGGCCATGGACTATCCCAGCACTCTCCAGGACTGTCAAGGGAACAAAAGAAAGAACAAAGGATACAAACATGACTCAACGCTTAGGAATGGAGCCCCACTGTTCAGACATTCATTTGTTCGTTCATTCATTCATTCATTCATTCATTCATTCAGCGAAGGCACAATGAGCATGCCCCACGTGCCAGTGCTTGTGCTGAAGCCACAACCTCAGGCAGAGGGGCCGGGATCACCGATCCGACGCCCCCACCCTCACGACACCCTCTGTGCTGACCGGCTTCAGCGAGTGCCCAGCTGCCTCTGCCCCCCCACCGCCCCCACGTGCTTCCTATGAGCCTGGATGTGAAGTTGTCTGGACGGTCCTCCCCTGAGTGCCCCCACCCCAAGTGCCCTACTCCCTGCCCCCGGCTCTGCCCTCTTGTTCCCACTCTTCAAATCCTGCTGACTGCCTCCATGTCACTGTTCCATACCCTCGGCCCGGGGCAGGCCACCATCCCCTCTGATGGGACAGGACAGAACCCCTCTCCTGATTCCTTCCAGCCTCACGTCCCTCCTCGGGGCCTCCACCGGCCCCTGGCATCACCAAGACAGAGCCCAGTTCCCTGCTCTGGACCAGACCTTCCATACAGCGGACCCTCCTTCCTCTACTTGGTCACAAGGACCCACTTGGGGTCCCCAGCACACAAAGGAGTCAATTCCTAAAGATGACAGACTCAACTGTGAAGGTTTAAGAAGCCACGTAAAGAAATATCTTCAAACATCGGACTAGGCAATGAGTTCTTAAATAGGATACAGGAAAGTGCCCACCATAAAAGGAAATATGTATAAATTAAACTATAGGAAGATTATTATGAAATTCTGCTTATCACATGACACAAATAAGAAAGTGAAAACGTAACCCACGGGGTGGGAGAAGCTTACTGCAATACGAGAGTCTGACAAATGCTCATACCTGCAATATGCAAAGAGCTCCTCCAAGTCAATGACAAGTAAGGAAAGATGGGCAGCAGGCTCGACGCCCACTTTATAACACGGGTATCCAAACCGCCAATATGCATGTGAAAAAGTGTTCAATCTTATTAGTTGTCAGGGAAATTCAATTCAAAACCACAATGAGACACTGTGCACTCGTCAGAATGGCTAAAATGAAAATGAACATAAAGACAGATAATACCGAGTGTGGGAGATGAAATGGAGCATCTAGAACACTCACATGGAGCCGGGGTGGGGGTGGTGTACACGGTGGCCACTTTGGAACGCTGTCTTGTACAGTCTGAAGAAGCTGAGCACATGGAGACCTACGGGCTAGCGGTTCCAACCCTACGCGTCCGCCCTGCGTAGACGTTTCCCTGTGTTCATAGAAAGACACACACACGGTCGTTGGTAGCTGCACCGATCCCAGTAATCCCACCTGGAAACGACCTGAATGGCCATCAGGAAAGGAATGAATGCATAACCTGCGGCATGTTTGCACAACTGAACACCACGTAGCCACGAGAACGGACGACCCACAGGTACGCGCACCAGTGTGTAACACCAAGTGGAAGACGTCAGACTCGAAAGGACGGATGCTGTATCTCAAAAACAGGTAAGTCAGCCACGGGATGAAAGGTCAGGAAGGCGGTCAGCACTGGGGCAGACAAGAGACTCCAAGGGTTGAGCAGAGGGCAGAGCTTCTCAAGATGTTTTGTTTCCTCGTCTGGGGATGAGCTGGGTGTATGGGATTAGCTGGCAAAAATTCGGTGAGCGGTGCACTCGGGACTGGCCGATTTTCGGTAAGCTTGAGTTACCCCACTGATAAATAGATGCCTTCCTGGCTTTCTGTCTCAGTTCACGCACAACTCTGCCGGGATGCCCCAAAGCCCAAATTTCCAAATCATAGACAATGCACGGTACTCTCTCTTGTAAACTCCACACAGCCACTCATGCTCGCAGAACGCTTCTGTGGCTTTTGCTGACTCCAACACCTGTAGTTGACTTAACGGCTGTAACCGGTGAACAAGTGTACGTTTGTGGGTAGACGTTCTCATCGACCCTAACGAGTAACACCGAAGTTAAGTAACAAAGATGGACTTCGCTGTTGGAACTTCACTCCTTTGTTAAGATGGGAGCTACTTCTTTGCTGAAGGGGGTCATTTTGAATATTGGGAGAATATTTCCTCAATTTTCTGTGCTAGGCACCGTGGAATAGCTACGGAATGACATGCTTTTAGGTTTAATCCAAATTCCCATTTTCTCTAGCACTTTCTTAAGTCTGGACGGCCAAAAGAGCCATCGATCAATGTTTGCCAATGTCCATGGTGTAAATACCCCCGCTGAGGGCCAATTGCAAGCTACCAGAGGGAAGTCAGTGGGCACACAGTCGGGGAGAGATGTGTGGTAGCTTGCCATTTTGTGTCTTTCCACCAAATAGGTACAATAGATCACATAGCTTCAGAGCATAGATAATCGTCAAATAATTAGGAAGTGATGAGTTTTGAGGACTGATGACATTTATATTAAATCTAATTTATGCAATTGTAAGTTCGTATAATCTAATTTTCAATAATGGCCATGGTTAACAGCCAGTTCCGAAAATTCCTGGGAACTTTGTAAGCAGTTCTTGGGAGCTGGTCTGAGCCCACCACAGTGGGTGGGGTTGATCTTCTCCTCTCCTGCTCCTCCGCCCTATTCTCTTCTACCCCCTTTGATCCCATCCACTGGGACAGATGGTGGGGGACATGGCACCTGTTCCCCAGCCAGTGAGCTCGAGGAATCATGGCTATGGCAGCCCACCTTCCTCATGAGGAGAAGGGCCATGGGGCAGGTGCTTGCCTGAGCCACAAGGAGCCATGGCAGGAGCAGGGCGAGGCTGGGCCTGGCTTCTTGTCTCCTGGCTCCAAGGCCTGAGGGTCTCGCTCACCAGCACCAGCTTCATCCGTGAGAAAATGGGATGATGCAGGCCACACCCCCTCCTGTCTGAACTGTCCTACAGCCCGGGCCCCCGGGACCCTTCTCTCCTTTCTGTCCCTCTTCGGTGTGGGCCACAAGCCCTTCTTCCCCTGCTGAGTCTAGGGGTAGTGGAAAGGGGGTCTCGCTGGACCCCTTCAGCCACATGGACCTAGACAGCGACATGTTTGTGGCTGGAGGGAGCAGAGGCAGGGATCAGGTTGGGGACAAAGGGCGGAGCCTGGGGTGTGGGATGGTATGAAGGTGAAGGACAGCAGGGTCAGACAATGAGAGGATGGGGAGAAGAGGGTGAGGGGAGACAGGGAGGGGTGGAGGGGTGAGAGCTGTCAGGGGTAAGGGGATGACAAGGCACAGGAAGGGGAGCATGGTATTTGCAGTGGGTCAGACAGGTGACCCAGAACCGAGACTAGACTGAGAAGGTGGTGGCCTCTCAGGGCACACCCATGACCTCTGGCCAACCAAGGGTCCCAAGGGTCCCCAGGGGTCTCATTATAGACCAAAATCCCCAGAGAGGGCTGGGACATCCGGTTATCAGGATCTCTAGGGCAGATGGAGAGCCAGAAATCGAGTATGAGGTTGGAGCAGTGTGGGGCAGAGATTATTCACAGCAACCAAACAGCTCCAACCCCCCTTTCAAAGACCCGGCTCCTGCCTTGAAAGCCACCCAGGCACGACCAGACCCCAGGGCCTCACCCTTTCCCTCCTGCCCCCTCCACCTCCTTCTATGCTGGGGGCCAAACCCAACTCAGAGGAGGGCAGGAGAGCAAGGTGGAGTGTTGGCTGGAGACAAGCAAGGAGACTGTCAAACAGATTCCTCCAGCTGGGGAGACCTGCTGAGAAGGGAGGGGGAGGATCATGGGTGGGGAGTGGGGAGCACACTCAGAAAGCAGAGGGTGAGATGCATGGACCCTCAGTGACTCTCAGAGCAGCAAAGGATGCTGGGAATATCCTGAGCCGCCCATCACTGAAGGAGCCCCAGCGATGACACGCGGCTGAATCTCGTCTCCCAGCCCATCTTGGTGGAGCTGGCAAAGCCATGGGGAGCAGGCTCACGAGCACCCTGGCTCTCCACCCTGGGGTCCCGAGAGGGGCCGGAACAGGGCCATCGCGGAGCTCTGAGAGGCCCCCGGGGGATGCCTGGGGCCCTGTCGCCTAGCGACCGGCTTCCCGCAGCCCCGGCGGGCCCCTTGCTCTGGGCGCTGCCCACTCCCGACTCTGGCTACGAGCACTTTCAGTACTGTTCTGCATGAATAAGCGCCAGGCCTCCTGCCAATTGTCCCCCTCTTAAAAGGCAGCCCCAGCGAAAGGCCTTTTCAAGAGGGATCGTGCAGTGCCACCCAGGCTGGGCGGGCATTGTTGGGGGGCCGGGGTCCCGGCTCGGCGGCTGGGGTCAGGGGGCCACACAAAGCATCCCGATGGAGGCTTCATGTGCTGGGCCGCGGCGGCCCTGTTTATTAATCAGCAAAACTCACGCCACCATCCTCAGAAGGGAGATGGAGTGAAAAGGATGTCTTTTGAGGAGTGGCCTTTGAAGGCACAGTCCTGGCTCCTTATTAAATTGGTTTTAAAGGGCCACGAAAACCCACAGGCAGCCAGGTGTACCCAGAAACCCCTGGGGCTGGGGTGGAGGCTGGGATTTGGATGCACCGCTGGCCAGGGGGGTGGCTGGGCAGGTGCCCCTGGCTGGGGTGGGTGGGAGGACATACATGAGTCTTAGGGACACAGACAGCGGTCCGGTCTGTCTTGCATTTGCATTTACACGCTCATCCCCCTGCCCCTTTCCTCACACACACAGCTTGGTCCCAGTGGAATGACAAGGGACACGGACTGTCCTATTGACCAGCAGGTGGACAAAATCAGGAAGAGGAGATGGGATGGAGCTGCAGGTCTGGGCAGGGATGCTGAGGCAGGCCCAGGTCTCCAGGCCACAGCGGAGGACCCAGGGCCCCCATCGCATCCCACTCGGCCCAAGTCTGGCCCACCCAGAACACTGGGACCCTCTCAGGCTCTCTCAGAGTGGATGGCTATCTCCACGGACCCCTCAGCCCAGGGGCAGCGGCCAAGGCTGGAGTCCCAAGGAGGCAGTGGGGAGAGAGGCGACTCCTCTAAACTGAGGAGTTCCCAGCACCCCTGGTGGCAGCCTGCCCCCAAAGGCTCTGTCTGCCACACATACCGAAATGTTCCAAAATGTTCGCAGATGCAAAGATGCCAGGGACTTGCAGTCCAAGATTGAGGGTGGTGTCTGGACTTCATCCTGCTTTTCTCTCTCCACTTCCAGAGTTGTTTGCAGTTCTCCACAATGACTCTTTAAAGGCATTTGAATGACAGTTTCCTACAAAGTTGCACCTTTTTCAACCCCACCGCCCAGCGTGCCTGCGTCCGCACAGAGCCTGGTACCAGAAGGTTCGGAGCGACTTTGTTCTCTGCGTCCCGTCAGCAGACCAACGAGGCACATCCATGCAGCAGAGCATTGCCCGGCGGCCAAAGAGGACCAGCCTCCGGTCCGCGCACCAGCATGGAGGACACTGGGAAGCGTCACGCTGAGCGAAAGAAGCCAGGCACAAGAGAGAATGTTCCTCATGGTTCCAGTTGCACAAAGTTCAGGAACAGACCAGGCTTATCTACGGCAGTCAACGTGTTGACTCAGAAGGAGCGCAGGAGACCTTCTGGGCTGAAGGAAGCGTTTTCTGTCTTGAGCTGGCCGGAAGGGCCATGCTGTCATCACATAAGAGGTAGACGTTCCACTGCATGTAAACTGTCCCTGAATTAAAAAAAAAAAATCAGTTCTGATGGGAAGTTCAGGGGAGGGGGAGGAAGGTGTGGGGCAGACCTCCAGATGATGACCCTGCCCGTGGCTCCAGGAGAAACTAAGGTCCCCATCATGTGCTGTGTGACCCTGGCCAGGTTACCTCCCCTCTCTGTGCCTCTTTTCCCACGTCTGTAAAGTGGAGTCACACTGGAGCCCAGACCTGGGCTGGGCACACACAGAATGTGCCCTGTAACCCTTCTGCTGGCTCAGCCAGCTTATCTACCAGCCCCAAGTAGGCATCGCCCCATGGTGGGCCATGGCTCGTCTGGTTTTGCCAGCCTCCTCTGTGTTCTGGGCACTGTGCACCTTACTCGGGCTCTGTTTAGCAAGGTCCCCTGAGGCCCGCCACGACCAAGAAGGATCCAGGGAGGGCCGGGTTCTATAATGCCTGCTGCCACGAAGGCTTGTGGTCCATGCCAACCTTGTCCCGATAGAGTTCATCTGTCCCCAGAACTCGGGCATCCCTGGAGGTGACAGGGACGTGGTGTTCATGACCTGGAGAGCAGCTGGTCCCAGGCTAATGATGGAAACCACAGCAGAGTCATGCCTGGTGTCCTGGGCCCCAAGTACCAAGGGGCTGCCCTGGCCTCCTGGAGGAAGGGGGACAGGCAAACCTGAGGGTGCCCTGGGTTGTGTGGAAGGAGATGGTCGGGCTCACAGGGTGGGGGCTCTCTGCCCCCCATCATCGCTGAGTGTCTAGGGTCAGGTCCCAGTGACACGGGGGCATTCCTGTGTGGGATAGCCATTCCCTCTGCCCTTGAGGACCCTGTCAGCTGCTAAGAGGTGAGGTGGCTTAAACGATGGACAAAGCTAAAATTCTAGGGCTCCAGAGGGGAGTGGGTGAGCTTGTCATGGGGCACAATCTGATCTGAATCCCAGAGTGCCCTGAAGGCGGAGGGATGGTGAGGTGCAGAAGCGGGAAGTGGATGAGTATCCCAGGGACAGAAAACACCATGCAAAGGCCCTGGGGTAGCCTGGGGCATCACTCACTGGAGGCTCTGAAAGCAGACAGGGGGCTGGAGAGCTCCACAGACAGAGTGGAGGCCTTTCAGGGGGCTGTGGGGGGCTAGGGGGCACTAGGGGGGCCCTGGTGGCAGGGTAGCCTGGCTGGGATCCCCCAAACTGCCTGTGTCGGCTCTGTCCTGTCTCCCTGCCCCAGTTGCCCTGTCTTCCTGCCCAGGCCTCTCCCCCTGCCCACAGCCCGAGCCGTGGGGAAGGACAGACTCTGGCAGGCCATCCACAGCCTCTGCCCTTCTCTGGGCCTGGGAAAGGAGGCTGCTTCTTCTCCCATCCCCCAGAGGGCCTTGAGGGCCATGAGCCTGGGGGAGGAAAGCTGTGGGAAAGAGCACAGTCCCCCGGGGCTCTGACTCGATCCTGGCGGCTCCTTGCACCAGATAGAGATTTTGCGCCTACACTGAGCAGCCCCTGGGAGCAGGGTTGGAACCGGATCCTGCCACCTCCCTCCCAGAGCCCCTCTGCTGGCGGGCAGTGGCAAAGCAGGGTGGGGCCTGGCCTCCTCTGCAGGCCAGGAGAAGGAGGGGACAAGGGCAGGTTCAGGTCCAGGCCCCTTGACTGCGAAATAGGGTGTCTTCCATGTGAGTCCTGCAAACCGTGGTCACGGACAGCCTTGGGAAGTCCAGGATGGGCATGGCTCACAGTTCAATCCCCAATCACACACTTATTCCATTCTCTGATTCCTGCTGGTCCCTCCCCTGAACTAGAAACTCCAAGGGGACAGGCAGGAAGGAAGACTGGGGGCTCATCTGCACTTCATGCACAAATGGGCAGGAGCCAAGGTCAGCTGGCCGCATCTGGAAAGGGCAGACAGGCAAAGTCGGCGTGGGAGTGGGGGGGAAGGCTGGGGGCCCTCAGTCCTCCTCTGCCACCCCCTGCCACCTACAGCGATGCTCCCGGCCCCCATCCCACTGCAGAGAACAAGGCTCCAGGGGGTCAAGGCAGAACCTTGACTGGTGCCCTCAGCGACAGGACCATCCAGAGCAGGGCTGGGTCCTGGGGATGGACAGCGAGATGGAGGCAGCCAGAGACCCCTGTGCACCTCCTGAAGCCCCTTCCAATATCCCCAACAGTGGGGCAGCTGGCCCTGCTCACTCCTAACCTCTGTGATGCTGCTCAAGGGCCCCAGGTCGTTCTTCCAGCCCTGCCCCCACCGAACAGAGCCCCCACCTGGTCCTAAGGCTGAGTAGGCATCTCTTTTGTTCCTGGGAAGCCCAAAATGAGGAACTCAGAAAACTCATTCTTAAAAGCCAAAGGGGCTCAGGAACAAAAGAATGACCCTCGAGAGCATCTTTCCAGAAACCTGCTGGAGCCACATCCCCATGCAGCCTGCAAAGCAACCTCAGGGGCGTGGACCAGTGGGATGCCCCTTCCCTCTCCTCCTTGTGGCCGGCCTCGGCTTCCTGGCCCCTCCGGGGGTTCAGTTACAGCAAAGGCCCCTGAGGGCAGAACAGTACCTCCTCTGCCCCTTGGCCAAGGGCTCCGTGCACGTCCCCAGAGCATCCACCCAAGAGCCGGAGGAGGACAGGGTTCGCACACACGTGCTTCGGCAAGTGCAGGCCACATGGGAAGGATGGTGTGGGCAAAGAGGAATGGGGCGAACTTCCATTTGGCCGGAGCACTGATGGCCAAAAGCTTCAGGGCTGGCGGGGGCACAAGCAGAGAAGGGGAAACGCGCTCAGACCAGGCAGGCGGTGGGCAGAAGGCTGGAGCATGGGGGACACGGGGCCTGCCCGGGTGGTGAGCGGGGCTGGAGATGGAAGGGGACTCGGCCTGAGGAGAAGGGGAGGCAGGGGAGAGCCTTCTCGGAGATGGCCATCCTGCCACCAGAGTGTTTTGACTAGGGTGAAGAACACATCCACCTGTGTAAGAGACACAACCACGTGTGACTCTCGGCCCGTCCCTGAGCCTAGCCACACCGCCTCCCCTCCTTCATTCGTGCCACACCTATGTATTGAGCGCCTTTTGTATACCAGGCTCCAGGAGTATGGTGGTGACTAACACAGATGTGGTCCCTCCCCAGATGGAGTATAAGTTTAGGGGAGGAGAAGTACACTAATTGATTATTAAGTACAAAAGGCAAATAAATATAAGATGTCAAGGGAGAGAGGCACTTGGTGTTTTGAAAGGCTGGAGTCAATAAATTTGTCTGGTGGGGAAGTGAGGGAAGACTTCTCCCAAGGATGTGGCCCCGGAGCTAAGAGTTGGAGCTAGATGAGTAGCAAATGGCAGAGACAGTCTGTGCAAAGGCCCTGTAGTAGGGCAGAACATGGTCCATTCCGGAAACTACCAGAAAGGTCAGTGTTAGTGGGGAGAGATGGGTGCAACCACTCAGGGAGGTGGAGGCCTTGATGGGTTTCTAGGTCAAGAGCAATGGAAGCCCTTGCTGGGGATTAAGCACAGGTTGACCATAGGGTCACACCTCATGGCTCACTGACATCCCTCCGACCACAGATTGACCCGTCCACTGGGATGCTGGTGGCTGCAGATCCGCACACTCCCCTGGTCATTTCGACGTGGCTGCCTCAGAATGCCTCCTCAGGATTCCCCCTCAGGATCCCTCAAAATCCCTCCTCAGGATCCCTTCTCAGAATCCCCTTTCAGGATCTACCTTCAGGATCCCTCCTCAGGATCCCCTCTCAGGATCCCTCCCCCAATCTCTCCACAGGATCCCTCCTCAGGACTCCTCCTCAGGATCTCGCTGAGGATCCCCCTTCAGTATCCCACCTCACGATCTTCCCTCGAGATCCTCGCTCATGATGTCCCCTCAGGATCCCTCCTCAGAATGTCAGCCATGTCCAGCTGGCTTTACCCAGCATCCTCATTATTAGGCCTGGCTTAAAACAACGTATAAGTAATGGAAGCTACAAACACAGCAAAGAGATGGAGGACAGAGAGGCAGAGGGACCCAGAGCTGGGGGAAGCCCGGAGTTCATGGCTGTGGGGTGGGATGGCCAGGGAGGGCCTGCAGAGCCCCCCAAGGGGCGTGTTGTGCGAGGCGGTCAGGGCAGCATGAGAAGGGGGTGGGCAGGTGGCTGTGAGGAGGCCATGGGGGGCGCTGTGCTGGAACAGTGAGGGGGCAGGGGGCAGGCTGGCTCTGGGCCGTTGGGACCAGGAAGGACTGGCAAGGGCCATGCCAGTCAACCAGCACCACTTGCCCTTCACGTGCCCACGGCTGGCCCAGCCCGGCGGTGCCAAGCTGTGCTTGGGTACCACACTTAGATGTTTAAATTAGGGGGTAAGAGTATTCTCCCTTCTCCCTCCCACTGGCCTGCATTCCTGAGGCCAGGCCTGGGGTTTGGTTACCAGGCAGCCACGGCACTGGAGAGCACCCACCCCGCGAGCTGGCATGAGTCTGGAGCTGCTGACGGGTCCTTTTCTTCAGCAGCAATTAAGCAAGTTCCAACTGATGACTTCGGTTAGCCGTGAGATGTGGAAACTATTCACCACCACGGATGGCTCTGGGGCGTGAGTGTGTGCACGTGGGTGTGCATGAGCGTGTGTCCGAGCGTGCGTGGGGTGTCCTTCCACACCCGTGAGTCTGCCTGTGCACCTGCGTGTGTTCATCACGGGCATCCATCTGAGTTCACAGACGTGTGCTAATGTGTGTGAGCGTGTGTGCACTGGGCACGTGTGATGCCCTACAGGTGGGTGCCGGGCCAGGCTCACGCCTGTCCCAGGCGTCTCTGTGTACCCTGGGGAACATGTGTATGTGCATGTGTGTCTGTGCGGGCCTGTCTGTCCGTCTGTGCACGGCATGGGGGCCTGGCGAGTCTGCACGTCTGTGCCTAGGTGAGCATGAGCATCTGTGTGCGCTTTCATTCGATTCCATGGATTTGTTTGAGGACCCAATCTATTTTTACAAAGGTCTCCATGTAGAACACAGGACCCAGCACACAGAGGAGACACAAGAGATGCTGGGATATGGACAAATGGGGGTGTGTTGGTCAAGGTCTCCAGAGAAACAGCACCAGTAAGAAATATATGTACAGAGAGATTTATCATAAGGAATTGGCTCATGGGATGACGGAGCCTGCAAGTCCCAAGGTCTGTAGTCAGCAACCTGGAGAGCAGCAGAGCCCGTGGTTTAGTTCCAGGCTTGGGGTCCAAAGCTTGAGAACCAGGAGAGTCAATGGTATGATTCCAGTCCAAAGGCTGACAGGTGAGGCTCGAGACCCAAGAAGGGCCAGTGCTTCAATGCGAGCCCAAAGGCAGGATAAAAACATGGCCCAGCTCAAGGGCAGTCAGGCAAGAGGAATTCCCTCTTACTCAGGGAAGGTCCATCTTTTGTGCTAGTCAGTCCTTCAACTGATTGGATGAGGCCCACCCACCCTCAGGAGGGCAATCTGCTTTACTCAGTTTATGGATTCAAATGGTAAAAACACCTTCACAGACACCCCCAGAATCATGTTTAATCAGATGTTTGGGACCCTCATAGCCCAGTCAGGTTGACGCAAAAAATTAAACATCCCAGGTAGATGGATGGATGGGGGTGCGTGGATTGATGAATGGTTAGGTAGGTGGGCCTTGTGGATGGGTGGGTGAGTGGGGGATGGGAGATTGGTAGGTGGATGGCGGCTGGGTGGGTGAACAGATGGATGGGGGGATAGATGAGTGGCTGAGTCAGGCCACTCCTGGGCAGAGCTGCACCCAGTGGGCTCCCCAAGGCAGTGGAGAGATGGCAGGAAGGAAGGACAAGTCTGAGGAGCATGAGGGGAACTTGCTCCACTAGGATTCCATGAGGGAACCTAAAGCCTGAGAACATTTTAGGTCCCTGTGACAGGCAGCCGCCCCCCGCCCTATCCCTGGGTTATGCCCGGCGGGACCCCTGAGCCCCACCATGCTGCCCACAGCCCCTCCACCAGCCAAACCCCCTTCACCTCCAGGCCTTTGCACACGCTGTGCCTCAGCCAGGTGCCCACTCTCCACCCCCCTAACCCCCCCTCCTTTCCTACAGCTACTTCCACGTGACCCTTCAGCGTGTAGCTTAAACACCACATGCTGGGAAGCCTTCGTGAGCCTTCTCCTGCGCCTCGGGCTGGGGAGGGCACCTAGTTAGGCACCACCCTGTGCCCGGTGCCTCCAGTGGGTGTGGCAGATATGCTATTATTTTAGCCATTTGTAAGCACACAACTCAGGGGCATGAAAGCATTCACGATGTTGTATAATCGTCACCACCACCCAAACCGATACCTTCCTATCACCCGCAACAGAAAGCCTGTACTCATAAAACAATAATCTCTTTCTCCCCACATCTCCAGCCGCTGGGGACCTTTGGTATACTTTCTGTCTATGAATTTGTCTATTCTAGGGACCTTGTATAAATGGAATCGGACAATATTTGTCCCCCTATGACTGGTTTCTTTCACTTAGCATAATGTTACCTGTAAGGCGGGGGCTTCTGGAGGCCAAGGACGCCTCCCCCATGTCCCCGAGGGCCCATCCCTGTCTTTCCTTCCCATCACCTGCCTCCCCATCATGGGGTCTCCCATGGACCCCGGGAACAGTGTCTGCTACATATAATAGTTGAGTGTGTTGTGAAGGCAGCATTTCAAATCTGTAGGGAACATGGAACAACTTAATGAAGGGGGCTGGGATCCATTAAAACTACGTCCCAGTCTCCATGCTGATTCCAGAAGAAATTCCCTGGGGTCTCTGCCTGGACACTGACCCACATCATTGCAAGGCTTAATTACTTCAGCCAGACCCTCTCAAATGTCTGCTTGAAGAGGCCTTCCTTCTCCCCCGCCTCTAAAACGGTGCAGCATACCTCCCCATCCTGCTCTGTCCCTGCCTGGCTTTGTCACCTTCCCTGCTGGCTGAACTAATACATACACCCATCGTTGGTTGATATTCTCTGACTTCTGAATTCACTTAGCACCAAATCCCCAGCTCCTGGCACAGTGAGCCTTTGAACAAATGAATGAATGAGCACATGGACACATGAGCAACTGTGAAATATAGAACCTACATGAGAGCTAGAGGAAATGTCCCTGTATGTCCCCAGGACCCAGCTGTCTATGGATATGAATGAGGCCACAGGTGTGCATACACCAAAGTGCACTGGCTGGTCCCCACCGCGCCCCACCCCAGCCCTCCCACCTTAGTCAAAGACTAGCAGGTGTAGGTGGGAATCCCAGGCATCTCGCACATGGGTACGCTGAACACTCTTTGGTTCCACCACTGCAGCCGGCTCTCTGGGTGATGGCCATGTCTGCCGGGACAAGGTTCCCCCAGTGAAGCCAATACCTACCTGGGGCCCAGAGGTTTGCCACGTTTCCATTCACTAGAAAGCTCTGAATTCCAAGTGAAGCAAAATGTATGGTCAGCTGATCACTAGTTGAGAAAGACCTTTCTGAACATTAAAATAATAATAATAACAATAAAGAAGTTCAAGACACTTGATAGCACACAAACTCCTTTATATTAAGAAAAAATAATAAGCGGAATCCAGAGACACTGAGAAAATATTGCAACACCTAAAACGAAAGACTAGCGTATTCTTAATATATAAAAAGCTCTTACAAATAATTAAGATGGACAGTGAACTAAATCATTGGATGAAAGACAAATAGGAATTTCATAGGTGAAATGCAAATGGCCAATAACCTATAAAAAGGTGTTCATTCTCCCTAGGAATCAAAGAAACAGTGATTAAAATAGCCCGATGACGTTTGCGGCAGTCACAGACAAAAATGTCACTCTTCAGGGTCAGTGGGAGATCTCCTACAATGCTGCTGGGAGTGTGATTGCTAGCAGCTTTCTGGGGGACCACTTGGCGATACGTAGCTGGGTTGCCCATCCCTTCTCTAGCACCCCACCCCGAGAAAACCCTCACACATACGTGCAAAGCCTTATGCCCGAGGACAGACATCGCAGCATTACCTGTAATCCGTACAAGGCAGCAAGAAGGGGTACTTTGTTACGCGATCTGCCCAGAAATATATTATTCAGCCATTAAAAATCATGTTTCCAGAGACTGCTTAACACCACGGGGAAATAATCCTGATCTGTTAAGGGGAAAAAGCAGGAGACAGAACTGGGGCCCCATCTGATACCAATTATGCAAAATGAATGAGTCTGCGTATGCATAACAAATAGGCTGGTACAGAGCTGTGACACTGAGTTTGGGCGCCTTGTGTGTCTTCTCCTTGCTGGATTTTCTGGAGTTTTCTACAGGGATCACAAGTGAACAATGAAAGGTGTGCTCTTAGGGTCTTTTCAAAGGCTGTTTAACCACCTAGGGCTCGGTTAACGATACACATCTAGTGAAACAAGCATTATGTTAATCAGGTGGAAGGATCAGCGGATGGATTGATAGATAGGTTATATCTGTCTGTTTTCTTTACTGTGCATTTACGTACTTGCAAAATTTTCTACATTTGTAATCAGTTGAAGAAGCTATTTGAGATGAAGATGGAGGCACTTGCTGACCTTGTAAATAATCCTGAGTCCACACTCCAGGAGTTCTTAGTCTTTCTCAAAAATACAGCAGCACTTCCCATCATGCAAAATCTAACCCAGAAATCCCCCCTCTACGAATTTACGGTGTGGAATTCTTCGCATAAATGCAGAGGGGTGTGCGTGTCTCCGTGGTGTCCTGCACGGGGTCGTTCACAACGGGAAAATTGGGAGCAACATCCTCATCAGTCAACAGGGGCGTCGTTAGTAGAATTTCGATACAACGGTGCAATGGGTGGTGGGAGCGATGAAGACGGTGCGGCATCTGCTGTGTGTTTATCCACACGCAGGGACGCCCTAGCGGTGCGGATGTGTGGGGAAACGTTACAGGAAAGCACGCCCGGAACAATCCCTTGTGTAACAGTCTGTGACCATCCACATGCGTGTCTAAGCACAGATGACTGGAAGGGCGGGCGGGCGGGCAAGACTCTTTAAGGACATTTCTGGGAGGGTGGCATTTTAAGGTCTTTTTTCTTTTTCTGTGGCGTTTCACAAAGCGCTCTGGTCACTCTTACGTGACATAATAAAGCTACTTTGAGAAGTTAATCTGTAAGCAAATGGAAGCCACGATCCAATCAAATTTTGATGCAACGAAATAATTCAGAGGCACTTTTCAGGGGAGCAGTTGGGAAATGGAGACAGGGATCCTCTAGCCTGCTGGCCAGGCCCATCACATTACCGGGCCCAGTGGGGACCCGAGGCTCCTGCAGTGACAACCTGGAGGCCCAGCGAGGGGTGTGATTTGTCCAAAGTCAGACCTGAGTCAGTGCCCAGCCGGAACCCAGCGCACCCTCACCCTCCTGGCGCCTTCCCGGCTCGGCACCTGCACGGGCTTACCTGGGCTCCGAGGCCTCGGAGACGACATCATGAGCTCACACCTGGACACAGGAATGCTGTGCTTTATAAAAGCCCTCTATAATTCGGGCTTCTGCTGATTACACACCTAGTTCCTCTCGCATCCTCCCGACCGAGATGAAGGGGGTCAACTCCGGGGCTCTCGAGGAAGCCTGGCACATAGTAGGTGCTCAGGAAGCACTGAGGCGGAGCGAGCCCTCCTGTCTGCATGAGGCCAGGGCGCTGGGCGCTGGCGGCTTCAGTCTCACTCGGGCTTGACTCCAGGCTACTGCTTCCTGCACACGGGGCTCTCTCCCTCCCTCCCCCTCTGTCCCTCTGTCTTTCTCCGTATCTCTGTGTCTGTCTGTCTCTCTCTCTCACACACGCCATCACCCACTTATTCAGCAGGGAGGTCAGAGGCACAGACCCTTGAGTCTCCCTCCTGCATTCAGATTCCGGACTGTTCTCTAGCCCTGTGGATTTGGGCCAATCATTTAAGACATCTTCTGGTTTGAAAAGCCCTCTGATGATGACGGTGCCTGCCTCATGTGCGGGCTGTTGCAGAGGGAACCAGAAAGTACAGTACACTGTATCCCGGGGCCTGGGAGCACCGGCGTGGGCTAGGTGCATTGCACATATTTGCTGAGCGCATGGTCGACAAATGAAGGAAGCAGGCCTCCCACCCACTGGCTAGCACACAGCCATTCCCGGTGACCAGAACCTTCCCTTCATGCCTGTGCCCACACTCACGGGCAGGCCTTCTCTGACACCCCTGGGTGCCCGGGCCCCTGGGAGGCCTGCGGAGCTGCTGAGGAAGAGGAAATCTGAGGCCCCCACATCCCGCCCCAGGACCAGCTGGCCTTGCGGATTCCAGAACATTCTGCAGCGGCCAGCAGGCCACGGGGCCAGGAAACGGAAGGTGCAGAAATAGAAACACACAGCCAGGCAGTGGTTCCTTTCGCCCTGGAGGAAGGGAAGTGGGGGCTAGAAGCCAAGGGAGGAAGCTGGGGGTATAAAGGGGAGGCCACAGGAGGAAGCCAAGGAGTGCGGAGCCCCTGCCCTCAAGTGCCCCCAGCCCTTGCCCACTCCTGCAACTTGTGAGCACAGCCAGGGACGCCCCCACTTTCCTGACAAAAGTCTAGAATGAGGAGCTCTGATTCACTCTGAGTGCAACCCTGCGTGACCACCAAGGGCCCGGGACCTCCAGTTCAGCCCACGGCCTGGGGTTTCCAGGTAGTTTGGCTCCCCCTGGACTTTGCCGAGGTCCCCCTAACTTTGAACTCAGGGTAGATTTCCCCCACAGCCCCATCCCGACCAGTGTCCCCCTTGAACTTCCTGTTTTCACAGGAAACAGGAAGACTGAGGGTCCATGCACCCCACCCCCTACCCAAGAGCCCACCACAAAATCCCACCGAAGAGGGTCTGGAGCCGTGGGCCAGAGACGGCTTTCTTCCAGCCCTGGGCTCCGCCCTCCCTTCTGCGCCTCATCTGCCAGTGCCCAGGCTGGCTCTGGAGGTCCCTGGAGTGTTCCCAGGAGTGAGGGGATGCACCTCCAACGTGTGACCCCAGGAGATCCCTTCCCTGCAGTGGCCTCCAGGTGGTCTCTAGGTGCTAGAGCCCCAGAAAAGCCATGGTTATCGCTGGATTGTACTGGCCAGTGTGGGGGGAAGCAGAGTTTGGAGGGGCCCCGTTGGACCAGCAGCAGGGACGCTGAATAAAGACTTCTGGCCAACATTAGGATCAGCTCCCCTGGTCTGCTGTGTGGCTTTGGGCAAGCGAAGCAACCTCTCTGAACCTCAATTCCTTAATCTGCAGGAGGTGTGAATGTGTCTGGCCATCTCAGAGGCGGGCTCGAGACTCTAGCTCTCGGCAGGAGACGAAGGTGTGAAGGAGCCGAGCGGCTGAGTATGCCCCATTCCAGACCCTGGCCTAGCTTACGGGTGCCCCCTCTGTGCAGTTCACCCCTCCTCTGTGGCTCCTGCCCTGTGGCCTCCTGGGCACCACCACGGTCCCTAGCACAGCTGGGATGGAGCCCCTCCTTCCATGCTTCCTCGTGGGTGGTTCTACCCGCAACATCACAGACTTCGCTCCCGATCAGCCTGCCGCCCTGTTAGGGGGTACCTGGGGGGCTCACCCATAGTCACTGATGGACTGAGTGATGAGCCAGTAAGTGAGTTGTGTCCTGTCCTTACCCCCAGCCAAGCCACAGGGACCCCCACCTGCTGGCCACGTGACCAGACATTGTGGGCAAGTGTTGAGGTGGAGACCTAAGGTCTGGGCACAGTGGGGCTCTCCCTCACGCCCGGGGGGCCTCAGGGAAGTCACTGTCTCTCCGAGTCCCCAGCGACTCCTGCACAGTGCTGAGCAAGGGTCCAGACCCCACACGCGGCACAGGGCCACCGGCGGGATGGCGTGGCGCAGGCTGGCTTGGGAACTGGCACGCTGAGCCCTTGCTTTCTTGCCATTCCTACATTAAGAGCATAGCATGGAACCCCAGAAAGGTCACTGGGTCCAACCCTTGCTGCAGCCGGCTGGGGATGGGACAGAACCAGGCAGGTGGAGACCCCGCCCCCAGGGACCCCGCGCTCCCAGGTTACCTTGCACTGCTGGCTGGCTGCCCGCCCATGCCGAGCTGAGGCCCTTCCAGCTTCCAGCACAGCGGGCCCCTCAGAGGCCCCAGGAGGGCTTGGCAAAGGTCTCTCCTAGTTGGGACCTGAGATGCCCACCCACACCCCCTTGGGAGCGCTGGCTGAGAGGTGTCTGAGGCGGGGGCCACAGCGGGGGCTCCCTACTTCCCTCTGGACTCTGACCCTGTGTGAAGGGGCTCAGGCCTGGCCCTCCTGCAGAGCCCACCCACCCGGCGGGGCACATAGGGCCGAAGCCCCTCACCCTGGCCCTGGCTGTTAGCCTGGCAATGCGGAGGGCCTGCAGCTGAGAAGCCTGAGAAGAAGAGGGAAATGACAAGAAATCAGGTGCCTGTCAGCACACACCCAGAGACCCTTCCAGAGACCTCCATCTCTACCACCAGGACACCCCCTCCCCAGGAACTCTCTGGATGTGACACTGCAGAGACCCTCCCCAAAGGACAGTGGCAGCAACAGGCGGGAAAGACAGAGCTCCCAGGGGCCTGGTCACCCTCCCCTAAGGATCCATCTGGTTTCTCCACCGTGAGCCTCTGAGCTCCAGGCATCAGGGGTCCCTTCTGCCCAGCATCTGACCGAACCCAAGAGAAGGGGAATTTGAAGCACGCACATCCCATCTCTAGAACTCTTCTCCAAGTCCATCCCCAGTCTCAGTATCTTTCCAGGTTAGGAGCTGGACCCCTAGTCCTCAAATGTCTTTTTTTGCTCAGGAATGCTAAAAGAAAAATAATAAAATAAAAAATAATATGTGTCTTTTAAATAGAAAGCGCTTTTCCGCTAATCAGGAAAAATTGAGCTTATGTTTCGCTGAAGTGACATGATTTTTCCCCTCGATTTATTGTGCAAAGGAATTCAACACAGCCCTCAGCATCCAAAAGCAGGAAGGGTGTAGGAAAAGTTCAAAATTAGCATTTCCCCAGACTCCCTCAGATTCAAGGGCTGAAAACGAACAGGCTCTGAGCTACATTTTCTTCCTTGGGATCTTGGGGTTTTTATTAGAACAATTTCTATTTTTATGGCCTCGAGTTCCTGTAAAGCTGACAAGTTAAAAGAACGGAGTTTGAATTCACCTTGGCAGGGCCCCCGGGGGTCCGGGCCTGAGTAGCTCCTCTTACCTTCCTGGGCGTGCGCTGCCCTGATCGGTGTAGGAGCTCGAGAACAAATGAGCACGAAGCCCCTTGCAGGTGGGATTGAGAGGATCCGTGCCCATTGGGCAGTGAGTCCTGGGGCTTCACTAAACCTGAACTGGGCTGCTTCATCTGCACCTGCCACCCAGGACAGGCCACCTCCCGCCTGGTCCCCGGTCCCTCCGAGCCCCAGACAAGAAGGTCTCCCAGTATGGACATATTTTCCCACACATGGGCCAGCAACTGGAGACTTCCCCCGATAGCTGCAAGCTTCAGAATGAGAACTTACAAGAAGGAGCTTCGGGTGCTGTTGCCGGCAGCCAGGCACCCCCACTCCCAACACACACACACACACACACACACACACACACACACACGGCATGTCTTTCACAAGATGTTGCCAGGTGGTGTGTCCCCAAGCCCACCTGCACCCCCGGGCAGGAGGGGGCCTGGGCAGGGCTAGGCACCGGGCCAGGGGTCCGTCGCAGAAGTCACTGTGGGAGCCACCCACGACATGGGTTTGGGGGGCACAGGGACGTCCCATGCCTGGGCCCTGTTGACATTTCTTTTAGGGACACCCTGGGAGAGGTACCTGCCTACCCCCGGGTACCTGGGTCACTCTTGCCGCTGCCCAGGAGAGGAGCGGGGATGTGGAAACTTGCTCGTCCAGGTGTCAGGCTGGAGTGGTCCCACCTCCTGGCTGTGGGCCTGGGGACGCTCTGGGCTGGTTCCACCCAACACAGCCAGTGCTGGCCATGCGTGGGCCCCGGGCACTTGCCATGTGGCTGCTCTGCTCCGAGAAGAGCTGGAGGAGCAAGACAGACATAGTGCAACGAAAAGAATGTAAAGCATTTTGTTCACGATCATGGTGGTGAGTTCATGTTGTAATGAGATGTTGACTATGTCGGGCTACATACAATGTATTATTCACATGTATTTCCCCTGCTCCTTTTACTTTTTAAACTGTGGCCACCAGAAGGTTTAAAATTACATATGAGGCTGGCATGATCTTCCTGTTGCCAACAGTGGTCTAAGGGGGTTGGCATCAGGCTGGGGTCCTGTCTCCCCCCTGACCTGGCTTCCAGGGCAGGTCCCGCTCCGCCGGGGCCTGTCAGCTGCAGGGAGTGAGAAGGAAAGGCAAGGCTGGCCCCCTGGGAGTGCTGCTGGCCACGAGCTGGGGGCGTCACCCATGTGGCCTCACTCAGGGGGCACAGAAGCCCCTGCGGGACAAGTATCGCGAACTGTCCCCACTTCACAGACAAGGAGACCGAGGCTTGGTGATGTCAGTCGGCTCACTCAAGGACACAGCATTGTCCACCTTCCACGCCACCTGCCCCAAACTGGGGGTGGGGGCTGAAGTGTGCAGGGGCAGTGGAGGGGAACTCTTGGAGGGCCTCCTGCCCCTGGCGTCTGAGGTAGAATCCCCCCCCGGGGCTCGCTGAGAAGGATTGCCCACTCTAGGTCTGTCAATTAGACACTCACTTCTGAACTGCCCACTCTGCAGTTGAGGCAATGGTCCCAGGAGCTTGTCATGCCCTCACCAACAGCCCCCCACACAGTAGGGCTTCAACGGATAGGCTTTGAAGGACTGACCCTCACTGACAGCCCCGCACACAGTAGAGCTCTGGCTGATCCAACATGAAGGACTGACCCCCACTGACAGCCCTGCACACAGTAGGGCTCTGGCTGATCCGGCCTGAAGGACCGACCCCCACCGACAGCCCCGCACACAGTAGGCCTTCAACGGATAGGCTTTGAAGGACTGACCCCCACCGACAGCCCCGCACATAGTAGGGCTCTGGCTGATCCGACCTGAAGGACCGACCCCCACCGACAGCCCCGCACACAGTAGGGCTCTGGCTGATCTGGCCTGAAGGACCGACCCCCACCGACAGCCCCGCACACAGTAGGGCTCTGGCTGATCCGGCCTGAAGGACCGACCCCCACCGACAGCCCTGCATACAGTAGGACTTCAACGGATAGGCTTTGAAGGACTGACCCCCACTGACAGCCCCGCACATAGTAGGGCTCTGGCTGATCTGGCTTGAAGGACCGACCCCCACCGACAGCCCCGCACACAGTAGGGCTCTGGCTGATCCGGCCTGAAGGCACAGCGCTAGGCTAACTCTCCGTGCCAAGCTCTTCCTTTCATGAAGCCCAGGCCAGGCTCCGTCAGCGACATCGTACAGGCATTATCTCGGCTGGTGTGGGCTCGCGGGCTCTGCAGGGTCAGCCGGCACACCAGCTGCTGATCTTCACAGAGCCCCTTGCCTGCTGGGGGAGGCAAATGAGGACCCCAGAGAGGACCGGGCCATTTTCAAGGCTTCTGGTTAAAAAAAACAAAAACAAAACAGCCAGAGCACGGCTCCATCACACACGCCTGCATTCAGCAAATCAATACTCCGAGCGTGATTATGCGATCGCGTAAAGGTGTCTGCCTGAAGAACGCAGTCCTGTTCTGGCCCGATGAGAAAGCCCCGAATTTTCGTGGCAAAACTGCACCACTTTAAACCAGACAGTTGGGGGTTCCTTATGTGTTTAGGGGTTTAACTTGCATCCCTCCGAATCCGTGGGCTTCATTCTGTCCCTAAACTATCCCCCAGGTGTCCCCGAGCTGTGACACACAGACACCTGCAAGTTCATCTCCGACTGTCCGGAGAAAGTTTGTTCATGATGCCCAGCAGGGAGTGGTCCAGCCTGGGGCTCTCGGGGCTACTGTTCTGTGCAGAGGTTGAACATCTGGACGTTGCGGGGGAGGTGGGGGTCCTCTGGGAATCCGCAGCACAGATTTCCTGAGCACCCACTCCCTGTGGGCACTGCTGGTCCTCACGCCGGACCCACACTCTCGCTGGTTCCCACAGTGACCCTGGGTGTGGTGCCAGCTTCATTCCCACTTCATGGATGAGGGCACTGAAGCACAGAGGGGGCCAGTGTCTGAAGATGCCAGGGCTGTGTGGCTCCATACCATCCACCCATGACAGCCTCAGGTCCCAGCGATGGGGACCCTCTCCCAGGAAAGGGGCCCCGCCAACCTCTGGGGAGTCGTGAGGGCCTCGGAGAAATTTCTCAAGCGCCTGCTTCACATTTTACCAAAAGGTGTTCTCCAGCAGCTTCCCTCCCTTGGTCACCAAAATCGGCAGCACTTTCCAGAAGCTACATCTGCTTTCAGAAGACAAAGATATGCTTCCTTTTGGATGAAGTAATATATGTGCTTACATCCCCATATGAGTATGTGCAGATGTATGCATGTGCACATCTGTGTGCGTGTTTGCATGCCTCCACACGCGTGTGCAGGTGATTTGCTTGTATACACATCAAACATCTGCCTGGGTATTCAGGGAACTGAGAACACTGGATGCCCTTCAGGTGGAAACGATGGGGACTGGGGTAGGAGACTTTTTTTTTTACCGTATATTCTTTTATACTTTCTGCATTTTAAACCGTGCACATCAACTATTACAACGAAAATTGTTTTTAATTATCCTTCTTTGAGAAAACTCAAAAGCATATGCAGAAGAGGAGCTCTGAGCCTCTCCAGTCTGGAGCCCTGGGTCTGAAGTCCTGCCATTCGCTACAGGATAGGACCCCAATTATCACGGCATCCCTGGGAAGGCGGACCCCTCAAGGGAGTGAGCAGAAAGTGACCGGGAAGGGCGGGCACTCGGCCCCCCGCCTCCCAACCTGTCCCCCTCAGGATTCCCCAGGGACCTTCTCCGTTCTGCAACGCTGGGATCAGGGGCCGGGTGAGGCCGGACCTGCCACAGGGCCAAAGCCAACCTCTGCTGAGCCAGACCTGGAATCTCAAAAATGTCCTGTGGTCAGGCCTGCGCTGCGTTAGTGACTCAGCAGAAAGACCCGGGCCCCCGCCCCGTACAGGGCAGGCCAGCTCCGCCCAGGGGTGCAGCCTCTGGCTTTCAGCACCCAGAGCCAAGGCCTGTGGGAATGTGGGCCTAATGGGCAGGCGGCCACTGCCCAGGCCCTGCGTCCCTGCCAGGCTCTGAAGGCTGGAGGGCTAAGCGGGCGGGGGGGCGGGGGGGCTCCCGGCTCAACTGTGCCCTGACCCACTAGCTGACCTCGGGCAGGTTCCTTCCCCTCTGGGCCTCAGTTCCTCCATCCCTTACAGGAGGTATCAACAACATGGTCTCCATTCCCTTCCAAAAATAAGGTTGTATGATTCCATGGAAGGCACCAGAACCACAAACCGTAGGTGAGCAGGACTCTGAATTTCAAAACCTTGTCGTTCTAGTGCCCAGGAGGTATGCCCGTCCAGAGGGAAAGCACGTCCCTGGGCCTGAGGTCCCGCCAGCTGTGCCCTTACGGGCTGTGGCCCCAGGTCCACACCCAGCCCCAGAGCGCCCTTAGGCTCCATACACGGGGAGTAAGGCTCCCTCCTCAGCCCACCCTGGAGTGGCAGCTTCAGGCTGTGGCCATAACTGTGACTGCGTCACATCAATACACGACCTGCCCGGTTACTGACCTGGTGGTTCCCACGTGCCGATTCTCCTAAGCAGATACACTTCACACGGTTCTTTTACGGCAATGCTGCCCACGGCCATAAACAGAATTCACGCTTGGCAACTCATCTAGCTTCAGCCACACTCGGCCCACACACCTCCGCCTCGGGGGACACGTGGGGTAGGACGTCAGGAACAGCTGTGCCAGGCGCTCAGTGGGCCGTGGATGGCAACGGGCACTGGAGTCCGCATGAGGCTGGACGGCTCCGCTGCTGATCGCTGGCCCCTCCTGTCCTGTGTGTACCAATGTCCTGGGGCGGCTGCAGCGGCCACACGCTGGGGAGCGCATCACAACAGAAACGTATTCTTTCCCAGTTGTGGAGGCTGGAAGCCGGAAATCAGGGTGTGCGCAGAGCTGCGCTCTTGGGAGAGAACCCTTCCTGCCTCCCCGAGCCCCGGGGGGCCCGGGCACCCCACGAGCCACCCCTTCCGTGGTCACGGGGCCCCTCCCCTGTGTGCCTCATACCTCCTTCTGTTCTTATAAGGACACGGCTTTTGGACAACCCAGGATGAACTCATCTCAAGATCCTCAAAGACCCTTTGTCCAAATAAGATCAAGTTCGCTGTTCTTTTTTTTTTTTAGATTTATTTATTTATTAGAGAGAGAGAGTGTGGTGGGGAGGGGCAGAGGGAGGGGGAGAGAGAGAGAGTCACAAGCAGACTCCACGCTGAGCATGGAGCCTGACGCGGGGCTCGATCTCACAACCCTGAGATCACAACCTGAGCCAAAACCAAGAGTCGGACACTCACTGACTGAGCCACCCAGGCGCCCCCCATTCACATGTTCTGAAGGTTAAGAGATGGGCATCTCTTTTGGGGGGCCGTTCTTCAACCCCATGGAGTCAAGCAGGGAAAGCATCCAGGGGGCACATTTATAAAAGGGAAAAGTTCCAGTAATAATTCTGAGCTCAGGCTGCAGGAGGGCAGTTTATAGACACCAGAAACGAATTTCTCACAGACCTGGGGGCTGGGGTCCGAGATCAGGGTGCCAACAGCGTCCGGAGCTGGTGAGAACCCTCTGCAGGTGGCGGGCTTCTGATGTTTCGTTGTGTCCTTTGCAGCAGAAAGAGAGTGAGCTAGCCCTCTCGAGTCCCTTTTATAAGGGCACTAATCCCATCATCGGGGACCTAATCACCTCCTAATATCATGACATGGGGCATCAGGTTTCAACATATGAATTTTAGGGGTGTACGAACATTCAGTCCATATAGGAAGCATGACCAGAGCTGTAGGACAAGATGGGTTCTGCACCAGGGTCCAAATCTGGGTAGAGGAAAAAGTCCCCCCCTCCCCAAACCCCCACAGATGCAGAGAGAACATCTGTTAGCCAGAGGATGCTGTGAGGAGGCGACCCAGAGACACCAGCCGCGGGGGCTGGTCGGCCACCTCCCCGCGCTGGTCCCCTGCCCCCTGGTCCCACTTGGCCCGACAATGACCCCTCCCAGGGCTGACTTAACCTTAAGAGGAATTTTTTAAGCCGAAAAAGAAGCCCCAGAGACCTCAAGGTGATGGAGCCGTGGTGGCAGAAAGGCAGGCAGAAGCCACACCTACCACTTCAACTGCGCAAAACTGGGCGCTAGGGTTTGTTTACGGTTTCCTTTCTTATATGGAATTTTCCAAATTCCAGTGAAAATAAGCAAAGGCCAGAGGGAGTTGTTACTGTATCTCTTTTAAATGAGCAAAATGTACCTTAAGAGGAGAAAAATCGGATGCTGGCGCTCACCTATGAGACAAGCTCATACGTGTAAAGCACACGCCACCTGCTCAGCAAGCATTAGCTGCTATCAGGACGAGAGGTTGGCGGCAGGAATAATCTAGAAGAAACCGCAGGGAAACCCATCCAGAGATACGTCCCCAGGGCCGTGAACATACACACCGCCCCAAAACCCGTAATTCCATGCCTAGACATCTATCCCAAGGAAACAGAACCATCCCGCCCCCGCACCCTGCAGGGAAGAGACCCCTGTTGAGACTCAGACACACCGCGGTTGTTATCATCATCCTTATCCTGTTCCTGCAATTTCTGCCCGTGTCCGCCCTACCCAGCCCCCCGAAATCCCCGCATGGCTCTCCCATCAGGATCCGGTTCTGGGGCTTTGTGCTTTCTAGGGGCATCTCCCCTGACTCTGGTGTCCACGCGCCTCCCCCTAGCATCCTTCCATCTCTGCTGGGATGTCCCCTGCCCGGAGAGGCTGTCTCTGGTCACTGGCCCACACCCCGGCACCCCATCTCCTTTGCCTGCATCACTTCCCTCCAGAGTACCTGTTGCACCTAACATTCTCCATATAGTTTTTTGGTTATTTACTGTTCATCTCCCCGAACTACAGAACACCAGTCAGCTCCCTGGGGGCCGGGGGGGGACTGTTTTGTTCACTGCTGGGTTCCCAGCACCTAAGAGAGTGTCCTGGTACGCAGGGAGCGTTTGGTCGATGTTTGCCGGGTGAATAAAAGAATGCAGGAATGAATGAAAACAGAAACAGTGCAAATGTGTAAAACAAGTGAGGGTGCAGACACTCGACCCCCCGAGGGTCGATTGCTCCAAACACTGCAGAAACGTGAAAAAGCTCTGAGGGACAACTAGCGACAAAATTACACTTGTGGTGATAAATTAAAAGCGTGTCCATGTGTTTACGGACAGGGGCCGGCTAGGAGCACGGGCCAGGGGCAGCAGCTTGATCTGCGGGCGAGTGAGGACAGTGGACACACTTGTCCCTCCCTCTCACTGACATCTGGAAAGGCTAAGGGGAACCGTTCACATGGCAAAGCCATGAAATAAAACCTAAGCACCCAGAGGCTGCTTCTGCGCTGCCGGGAGGGACGGGACCGGCCAGGGCTGTGTCTGGTCAGCCACTGTCGGCCAGACCCTGCCAGTGGCCCACCGTGCGTCTCTCTGCGCTGGCTCTCAGCCACGTGTGTCTCCCTGTGGGGCCCAGGCTCGGGCCACGCAACGCTCCACTCTCTCGCCCCTGGATGGCATCCAACAACGTGCTTTCCACACCCAACCAAGTCCACCAGGCTCCTTGGAGGTGAGTAGGGCGGCCAGGGTGAGACAGAGGTGGTGGCGAGGGGCCAGCCCTGTCCGTCTGCAAGCTGGAGGCAGAGGGGATGGTGTGCCGGGAGCCCTGGGCCAGCCCTGGCGTTACTCCTCAAACGGAGGCGCAAAACTGGCCGGGCTCCTTCAGGGATGGCGGCTGGAGACAGCTGACCAGGGCCAGCGCCGTGGGGGGCCGTGCCTGGAACGGGAGGCACGCGCGGGGCAGGCCACCGCCAGGTGTCTTGGCAGCGCCCACTTTGGCATGCTGTTGTGAGGCCCAAAGAAAGTGACCCGTGTGGGTAGCAGCGCCACACTGGGGCTCACCAGTGTCTTGGGACCATTAGATCATCGCCGTTGTCATTATTAACGCCACTGCCAGAGGTCATCTGAGCCATCCTGGCCCCTCCGGACACTGGACCCTCTTAATTGGGTGGCAGGATGTGGGCCGAAAGGGAAGAATGGGGTGGTCCCTCCTGAAGGCATTTCTCCCGAGAGTGGGACACAGGGGACTCTCCCCGCAGCTCTTTCTCGTGCCTGGAGCATTTTTGGGCTCCCGGGCAATATGGCAAGGTCTGGAAGAGCCCTTTGGGTCCTGAACACCTGACTTTAAGGTTCTCACACCTCCTTGGAGTTGAGGAGATGCGCTGACAGGAAGCCCATACACACGTGTGCGAAGCAGCTCTGTTCGTGATCCTCCCAGACTGCAAACGCTCCCCGCTCCTTCAGCCGGGTGCTGGACGAAGACCGCGGTATGCCCATTCAGTGGAACACTCCTCAGCCGTGAAAAGGCACAAGCGAACTCCTGACACACGACGACAGCGATGAGCCTCACGTGCGTCCTGCCAGCCAGACTCAGAGCCTGCACACCACACAGTTCCACCGAGTGCGTGTCTGGAGAGCGCTAACTGCAGGGACGGGAGAGGGATCAGCGCCGTGCTGGGGCTGGGGTCCGCCCAGCTGGCTCTGAAGGGGCACGTGGGATTTCTGTATTACTGCCGCTGCCATTGTGGTGATGGCTACACGGCTGGATGTGCGTTTTACAAGACCAGATTTTACTGCAGGTGAATTTCACCCTAACAAAAAACGCTTTAAACAAGCTACTCTATTTTTTAAAATGATGATATGGATATGAATTTGTTGACACAGAAAAAGGTTCCCTTGGAAACATTCGTCTTAGGCGTTTGGGTTCTAGGGGACAGAAAGCCCCACACCCCAGTGAAAACGGGAACTGGCTCGTGTCGCCACGTGGCCCAGCTGCAGCCTGGGGACCCGCACGGCTGAAGGGCACAGACGAGGTCGTCGGGCCCCCAGCTCTTGCTGTCCGCCCCTGTGCAACTTCTGTGTTGGCCGCTCTCAGGCAAGCGGCCCCGTCTGATGGCCAGCAGCGGCTCCAGCTCTCGTGCCCGAGTCTGCGTTCGAAGCTCTTACATTGGTGACAAATTGTGAGTCAGCCACAGCAAGTCAGCATGATGGATAATTTTCCTGAACAGGTGCAGAGTTCGCTCTAGAAAAAAAAGCTCACCATGTAGAGGGGTGGAGAGATGCTGCATTCCTTCCTTCCTTCATTTGCCCATTGACCCAGCTCACAGTGGGGGGCACCCACCGTGTGCTGGGCCTGAGGACCCCTACCTCTCCACCAATGCAAGGACAGGCAGCACGTGGAGTGGAGACTCACAGAGACACCCAGGCACGCTCCTGCAGAGCCTGAGGTGGGGGGTGTCTCGGCTGTGGCCACTCAGGACTGGCCACCGGGGGGGCGGGGAGGGCTCAGAGGGGGGGCTGGGCCTGGCTGGCAGGCCTTGTCCACTCCTCTCCATGTGCAGGGTGCTTGCTCTCCTACCCAGGCTCTGTTGCAGGCTTTGGGCTTCCCCCAGATCACCCCCATCTCCAGGCCTCCCCCTGGGGGGTCAGCGCTAACTCTCTGTCCTCTCAAACAGCCCCTGGGTGACTGGTCAGGTGAGTGACCAGAGCCTTGTTATTCTGTCCCAGGACTATCCAAGGGACCGCCCGCCCACGCCGTTTGGACAGCTCTGTGGCCAGGAGGCACTGCTCTGGGCTCTCCCATGGTTAAACATGACCCCTGCCCCTGCCCACTGCACCCAACACACATGGCCTGCTGTGGGTTTCCCACTCGTCCAGCTCACGTGTACTCAGCAGGCCCCAGACCAGAGCCAGCCAACCTCCAAGGCTCGCTCCAACCTCCCGGGGTCAGGACGCCCTAGGGGTGCTGAGACCTGGGCACCCCCTGCCCCCTCATGCTGAGCCCTCACAGTTTGGCAGGAGCTGCCCCCAGCAAGGGCATACTGACTCTGCCCAGGGCCTGGTGAATCAGGCAGACTCACAGACCCACTTCACAGAAGAGAAACTGAGGCTCAGACAGAGGGACACCACTTGCCCAAGGACACTCAGGAAATCACGGCGGGGGGTGCTGATCAGAACTTGGGGGGGTGCCAGGCACGGTTCTTTCTCCAACAACTGAACACCTGTGACCCCCAAGGCCTATGCTGACCCATTTACCTGCTGGAAGGCACTGGGTCATTTCTGGTTTGGAGCTATTATGAATAAAGCTGCCATGAACGTTTGTGTCCCAGATTTTAGGAGGCCTTCTACTTTAACGTCCCTTTGGTAGACTCCCAGGAAGGGTGGCTGGGTCACATGGCAGACGTACACTTAGCTTTAGAAGAACCTACCAGAGGGTTTTCCAAAGCAGTTCCACCGTCTTACAAGCCCACGGACAGTATGGGAGGGCGCCAGTTGCCCACGTCCTCACCAGCACTGAGAATGGTCAGTCTTTTCAATGTTAGACCTTCTAACAGGCAAGTAGTGATATCTCGTGGTTCATCAGGGACCCAGACTGCATGCATGTTAGGCCACCCGATGTTGTCCCAGAGCTCATGGGTGCTCTGTGCTCCTTCCTCATCTGCCTTCTATTCTTCCTGTGTTCCATTTTGGAGATTTTCTATTGCTATGTCTTCAGGTTCATATTCTTTTTTTTCTGTAATATCTAATCTGCCATGAATCCCCAGGATTGTTCTTATCTCGGACCTAATTTTCCTTGCCAACAGGTCAGGGCAGGTCTTCGGCTCTTCTATCTTGTCTCACGTGGGCAGGTGGCATGCCCTCTGCTTCCACTCATGTCCCCTTTCCAGTCCTTTCTCCCCACAGAAGCCAGAGGATTTTTGTTTGTTTTTTAATCTCATGCAAATCCCTATAATGGCTCTTTTGTACTTTAAATAAAAGCCAAACTCTTTGTCATGCTCACAGCATTTCCCAGGCTGGCCTCACCCCGCCTCTTCCTCCTCATTCTCCCCCCTCTTTGGCCCCCAGTGCCCTCATCTTGTTTTTGCTCCTAGAGCACATCCCACCATGTTCTCCTGCCTCAGAGCTTCTGCCCATGCTCATGCCTCTGTAGGGAATGTACACACACACTCACTCATACACATGAGCATGCATGCACACTCACACACATGCACATGCATGCACACACGTGCACACTGATGCACAAGAACGCAGAGAGACACATACGTGTATATACATGAACACACTGTGCATGCCCTTTCCGTGCTAGCTACTTCTCTTCCAAGTGACCCTGGATCATTTCTGTAATTGTATTGTTTACTTGTCTGACTAACCTGGATGTTTTTTACTTCCTCTCCACCAGAATGTGACCCTCTTAAGGGCAGAGATTGTTTCTCTTTTGTCCTCTGTTTTATTCCCAGCACCTACCCTAGGACCTAGCACATAGTAGGTGCTCAGTGAATGGAATGGATGGATGACTGAATGAGTAAATGGATGGATGGGTAGATGGATGGATGAATGAATGGACGGGTAGGTAGTTGGGTGGGTGGATGAGTGAATGGATGTATGGACAGATGATGGATGGATGGATGGATGGATGGATGGTAAATGGCTTTGAACCCTGGCTCTTCCCCCTCTATTCTGTGATCACTGACAAGTCAACAACCCTTGTTGAATCTCTGCTTCTCATTGGTAGAATAAATGGGTGCGGTGCGACCCAGCATGCAGAGCTTTGTTTACTATTTCTCTTTCCCACTGGACAGCACATCCTTTAGTCAGTATTGTTCCCAGCACCTGGCATGGTATCCAGCATGCAGTAGGTGCTCAATACCTATTCTGTTGGAAGCATGAATATCACAAAAGTTGAAGTCATAGCAAGAATGACCCACTTGCCCAGCTCTCTCCTTTTTTCCAGCACCTTCTCCCTCCTCACTTCAGGTTCTATTCTGCTTCTCTTCTCTACAAATGAGCTGAAAGCCACGGTCTCCCATGCCCTAGGCTGGAAGGCAGGCTCTGCTTTGTGTGCCCCGAGAAAGCAGCGGGAGGGAGGCCGGGACGAAGGGGTAGTCTAGAGAGCTCCCCCTGTGCTGCTGGGTGTGGTGGCTGAGCAGCCAGCCCCTCACTGCCTGCTAGTGGCTGGGGAAGCTGTGTGAGGCCCGTGGGCCCCCCGCTCTATGGAGGTAGACCTCCACTGGGTGGCAGGCAGGCCCCCAGGAGAGACAATGGCAAGACAGAGAGGATGCGCAGAGCTGGGACACTCAGGGTCTGTGGATGAATTCCTGATAGCGGGCATGGAAGGGGAGAAGTCAGGAGGACACAGAAGCTTCTGGATGGAGTCAGTGAAAGGTTTGCTGAGATGGGGAGGGTGGCTGGGAAAGAACTGGGGAGAGAAATCCAGAAGTTCAGCTTGTCCATGATCTGTTTGACATGTCTGGGAGACCCCAAAGGAGATGTCAAGTGGCTGGCCGGATATGTGGGTCGAAGCTCGTAGAAGAGGTCATAGCTACAGAGACAAATTTGGAAGTCATCAGCTTAAGGATATTTAAATCCATGGGAACTGATGAGATCACCAGGGAGCAGGGTAGCGAGAAAGGAGAAGAAGGCCTGGTCCCAACCCCGAGGACCCCAGCAATCCGGTGGGACCACAGGCCCAGAGGGTCAGGGATGTGCGTTTCAGGAACCGCTGTATCCCCAGCCCCACCTCGGGACAGACACCCACCAAAGCCTTGCCGCTGTGGCGTCTGGAGAGGGGCAGTACTGAGGCAGAAGGAAAAGAGGGGAGTGGGGAGAAGCCAGTTGAAGAAAATGCCGGAAGGAGGGAGCGGCCTCCTGGGTGGACTCCCTCCATCCAGGAAAGTGAGATTTGCCAACACAGAGGTGGCTGTCACCGCTGATGAGGGCCCTTCCAGTGGGGTGGGGAACGGTGCCGAGCAGAGAAACAGGGCAGGTGGAGGGGTGGGGAGGTGATGATGGGAGGTGACTGGGTGGTTTGTGGGCCAAGGGGGCCTGGTCCACAGAGAGGGGGAGCCTGCAGATGCTGGACAGGGTGGAGCCAGGGGGCAGGAAGTCCTCGGTGGGGGAGTCATCAGAACAGGAGGGGGACCCCCATCTGAAATGCTGGAGACAGAGGCTTAGGGAGGAGCAGGGGCACAGCCAGGGAGGGGTGCGGTTTGTGCTCAGCTTGGCCTCCAAGACCTCTGGGGCTCTGGGGATCGGCATGCTGCAGCACGCCTTTCTTTCTTCTTTCTGGATTTTCTAGGTTTCCCATAAAGAAACCTCTTGGCCTCTGACGTTCTGATTGAAAATGAAATGCTCAGATCAGCAAAGAAAGCTGCTAGTGGGTCCAGACCCCTGTGAAACGCTGCCTCCTTCCCTTCCATGACCCCAACCCACAGTCAATGCCCCCCAACCCGCGGCCAATGCCCCCCAACCCAGCGCTGCCCCATCGGGTACCTCTGGATGCCCTGGGCCTGGACTTTCTACCAGCTTCTGTGTCCAGGCCCCAGACCCAAGGCCCCAGGATGAGTTCCTAGGGCCTGGTGGTGCAGGGTGGGAGGTCACTGGGGCAGGAATTGGAAGGATCCTCCCGGCAAGAGGTACAACCTGAGACCTGCAGGAAAAGGCCAGGGTGGCAGGACAGAGGCGTCCAGCAGGAGAGCTGGGATCAGGAAGGGGAAGAAGGTGGCGGCTCCAGGGAGGGTGGGTCTCTGGCCTCAGGCTTCCGATCACAAATGCCCACCCTCACGGCACCCTGGGGCCCAAATACACCCTTCATGACACTCCCCAGAGAGAGGAGGCAGGGAAAAGGAATCAGACCCCACTCCAGAATTCAGGACCTGGAGCCTGCTGGTCAAGGGAGCCACACCCCAGAGGCTGAGAGCGATGCATTGAATGGGGAAACCAGACCTTCCCAGGCAGGGATCTCCGTCCTGAGAGCCACTCCTCTGCCTGGGATCTAACAGGAAATATAGGCATCGGATAGCCCCAGACCCTTGGACTGATGCTGTGTGACCATGGGCACGTGGCTCGCCCTCTCTGAGCCTGGGGTCCTGTCTGCCAACCCCAGATTCCAGGAACAAGGGCACCTAGCATGGGCGTGCTCTTTAAATCGTTGCCATATCCTTACCCTGGGGCAGATGTTAGGAATTTGAGCTGCAGGCACAGGTCAGGGGCCAGCTCCCACCACCCCCTTGCAGAATTCCGATCCGGGTGGGCAGCGGGGCAGGAGGGTGTGTCTAGGAGCAAATTGCATTCTTGAGGGCTTTTTACAGTCTTTCCTCTTGTCCTTCCCCTTTTGTGTCCATCCCTTTCTTCTGCCTCCAAATTAGCTAAACGCTGGGGCAGCAACAGGGTTTGGAGACTCTTGAGCCACTGTTAATCTGATCTTCTGCATTGGAAGGAAGAGGTGAGGCCCCTCCCCTCCCCTCTGGGCCACGTTCAGGAGTCTTTAAACAGCCCCGAACTCCCTGGCAAGTCCCTTTTGCATAATCCACTGGAATCTGCCAGACAAAGGCCTTTTACAAGTAAATTTGGGAAGGAGGTAACCAGTGAAAGACATGTCCCAATGAGAAGGTCCTCTGGCCCTAGCTGCGTTCCAATGGGTGTTCTCAGCTTATCGGTGTCGGCTCTGGGCCAAGCCCAGCGAGAGTTTGGGCTCCAAGGCCAAAGTGAGCGCCCTGCCGGTCCTTCTAGGTCCCTCTAGGTCCTTCTAGGTGGGCTTGTTTGGGTTTCCAGGCTGTCTTCCACCTAACCAGAGGGTTGCCGGGGTTACTGACCAGCTAGGCCAGGAGCTCTGGCGCCCGAGTCGCCAAGAGACCAAGGAGCTTTCGAAACCTCAGCCACCCCACCAGCGTGTGTCTCGTGCATCTGCAGATTCTATCATATATTCATTATGTGACATATGATCACACAATCATATCATCATACAGTCGTATTTGTTAGCCATTCAGCAACCATCTGCTACGTAACTAGAGTGAGCCAGTACCATGGGAATTGTGGGTGCGTCTGTCCTCATGTGGCCGAGGCTCCAGTGGGGGAGACAGACCATGAAACCAGACAAATGCACAAATCACATCAAGTCCAGAAAATTTTTCTGGAATGTTCTTCCGCCAGACCCGCCCTCCCATAGCTGTGGGGTTGAGGACCATGGGACCCTTTCTTTGGGTTTTAAACCCAGACCACAATCCTCACGCGTCAGCAGCCCCAACACGTCCCCCCACCACCCCAATCTCGGTAGCCCAGTCTGTGGCCCCTCACGTCCTCAGGCTTCAGACACTGATATTATTGTTATTGGCCGTTTCCCTTCTGCAGGGCAGCAGTCCTGGGTCTAACTGGGTTGGATGAGCTCCTGAAACAACCGAGTCAGGGGTCAAACACCCTTTGGGCCCAGCTCAGCACACGGGCCGTGCTCCCCACAGTCCCGGGGCCGCAAGAGGCTCACCAGTCCTCCCTCGAGACCCAGTAGCCACAGGCATATTTCGGGGGCCCTCCTGCCTCAGCACTTCCACTTTCTGGGAAGAAACGGAGGCTCACACAGGTGAAGTCACTCGAACAAGCCTCACTGGGCAGCACCCCGGCCTGCCGGACTCTGGGAGCCCGTGCCCACCCCTCTCTCAGTCCAGCCACCCACCTCACTGGGGGACGGCATCAACGGTCCCATGGTGTGGCCCCAAAGCCATCTAGCCCCTGGGGTGGTTCCCACAGCCCAGAGGGGCTAACAGGTATAGACAAATGGCTGCCCAGCCAGCACGGCCTGGCATCCCAGGAATGTGATAAAGCCACCCATGCTGCTGACCCCCACCCCAGCCGGGCTTGTTCTGTCTGCCCTGGGCCCTCCTGCCCTTCCCTCCAGCCCCTCAGCCGCGGCGTTCCCAGGGCCATGGCATTCACTGTTAATTAACCAGGGGAATGAATAAAGCCCTGGACCAGGGCCCTGCAGAGGGGCCCATGCTTCCCAGAGCTCCCATTCAAAGGGCTACTGCTCTGCCCTCAGAGGCGAGGGACCATTTGCAGAGACAGGAGGGGCGACAGAAGGAGAGAGAGGGAGGGACAGGGACACAGAGACCGAGACGGAGGGAGAACTCCCCAGCCCAAACATTCTGTTCCAGTTTCAAGCCCAGCTTGGAGGGCCATGTGCAGAGGGCCCCAGATGCAGCTATTTCTTTAGGGACTAATTCCCGAAAGCCCTCCAGAGAATTGGGGGTGCTCTCAGTGCCTTATCTCGTGAGGACCTTTGCTGAAGGAACTCTGGCTTCATGCGGGACCCCCAGAGCAGAGGTGACAGAGGCAGGGTGTTAAGGGGGGTGGACTGGACTGGAAACGCCAGGCCTCGTACCACAGGCCCCGAAGCAGCCCTCGTGGTGGGTCTGGGGTCCAAGAGCAGGGACACAGCCTTCCCTTGAAGGTGGGGGCAAACAGGGTAGGAGGTGGGGGTTTCCACTTGAAAGAACCTGCTTCCCCCTGAACCCCACCTGCCTCCCTGCTTTTGCCCTGGCGTCCAGGTGGGCCCCCTTCCCTCACACAACCCAGATTGTGTGGCCTAATGGACCAGAGAGAGCTGGGGGGCGGGGGGGGGGGGGGTTCTGGTAGCCAGGGAGAGCTGCAGGTGAAGGGTGGGGCTCTGCAGAGGGATCCCGGCCCCCCGAACAAGGAGCCTGGGGCTCCCCAGGTGACATTTGCACTTGCGCCTCTCTCCCAAAGCTCAGGGTCTGCTCACGAGGTGGGGGTGTTTCTTCCATCGGCCCTGCAAAAAAAGGCAGATGGCCCCACCTCACAGATGAAAAACTGAGTCAGAGGTTCAAGGACAAGGATAAGGCCAACAGATTGCAGAGGTGGAGTCAGCTTCCCTCCTCTGTGCGTCCTGTCACCGTGGGGAAACTGAGTGCAAAACCATGACCGCACCAAGGAATCCCCACTCTCTCCGCGTGGGTGTGGAGGCAGCCCTGGCTACGCTGGAGGGAGGAGGAGGGGCAGCTCAGGTGTGGCCCGGTGGGCAAACCTCAGCCTTTCCAGAATGAGGAGCTGAAGGCTCCTCTTGATCCCTGATGAGCCAGAAAATTGGCTCCAGGACCAAGGTCAGGCCCTGGCAGGGTCTGGATGGTGGGGCACCTGCCCGTGGCCCTGACAGCCCAGTTGTGCTAGGTGGGGAGGGGGCAGGTATTTGGGACCTGGCGAGGTGTCCTCAGGACAGACAAGCTGCGGGGAGTGTGGGAGCCCCAGGGAGGTCCTGGCAGGCCAAGCGTAGCCAGGCCTGGAGACAAAGACAAGCGTGCAAATGAAATCAGCCTCCATACCCAGCACTGGTGCCCAGGCAAACCAGGCACTGAGTTTGGGAAGACACGTGCCCCTTGGGGCCGCCTCCTTTCTTTAGGAACACAGTGAGGCAGACAAACTGAATTTCATGCTGCATTCTCATCTCAAGCTGCCCCTAGGGTCTTCCCAGGGACCACCCCAAGGCGCCAGCTTCCCCCTTACTCTTGCAGGTCACACGTTCATGCCCACTCAGGACAGGCCCTACGGCCCTGGGTTTAGTGAGGTGGTCCGCTGGTCCGCGCTGCCTCCCCCACCAGAAGAACAGCTCGCCCCCGTCCTGCAGGGAGCGCTCTCGCTCCTGACCCCACAACTCCGGCGGGTTCTGCCGGCTCACACACCACATCTAGCTCGCCCAGCCTTGCCCCGGCCGCTGCCCCCTCGCCTCCCACACCACCCTCCAGTGGACTTGCCACCTGGCTTCTGACACTTCCTGCCAGTCAAGGCTCAGCCCCTCCGAGCGGTCGGGAGCTCCTATCTGGACTCCCCTTCTGACCCACAGTGTGACTCCCCTCCAGACCCGGCCGGCACCCTCTCCTCCGGGAAGCCTTCCAGTGCCCCCGCCTCTTAGAGTCAAACGGAGGTCTCCCCTCCAAAATTATGTCCTCCTAGAACCTGTGAATGTGACCGTATTCGGGAAAAGGGTCTTTGCAGATATAATTAAGGTAAGGATGTCAAGATGAGATCATCCAGGATTCAGGTGGGCTCTACATTCAATGACGAGCGTCCTTAGGAAAAGAGGAGAGGGCAAGGAGAGGCAGGAGGCGGCCAGGTGAGGACAGAGGCAGAGGTGGGAGTGGTGCTTCCATAGGCAGAGGAACCCACGGGGCAAGGGGGACCCCAGCAGCTGGGGCAGGGGCCTAGGAGGGCTTCTCCCTCCCTAATAGCCTCACAAGCCAACACCTTGATCTCGGACTCCTGACCTCCCTCACTGAGACAATAAATGGCTGTTGCAGTAAGTCACTCTGTGTGACAATTGGTTACGGTTGCTGCCCAGGACACTGAGGCGAGCTCTCCTTTATCCGCTGCTCCCCGCCCGCTGAGCCTCATCTCTTCTCCCCCAGGACTGCGGGCTCCTCAAGGGTTGCAACGCTACCTGATTCAGGGCAGTAAGATCCCAGTACATGAAGATCAAAGGAGTTCAAGAATGAAAGGCCAGATTCTTCTAGAAATCTCGGCCATGTGAAGTGGCTACCTTGGGCCCACTACTGACACAAGCCTCCCTCCCCTTTGCTGTCCTTGCACCACTTCACATCTGAAGAAGGAATGGGCAGTCAGCTGGCCTCTCACAGGTGGAAAGGCCTGCAAGGTTATTCCTCCATCAGGAGGGACCCAACACCACCTCTTCCGGGACATGCCTCACCTCCTTACCTGTTCCTTCCTCCTTCCCCAGGTACCAGTCTGACTTGTGCAGTTCAGGGACTGTTACCTGAGCACTGCCCGCAGCTCTGCAGTCGGCTGGGGGCTGGGTGTGCCTTCTGTATATGATCTGGGCCCAGCTTCCCAGAACTTCGGTCCAGGAGACAAGCAAAACCTGGTGAGACAACGAGAGAACCATCCTCAATCTCTAAGCAGCAGGAGTGAATGGCAGATCCCAACTCCCCACTTCAGGTCTTCATTTTGCCGTTCCCACCACCTGGATGGCTCCGTCTGATCATAATCAGATGCCCAGTCTTGCCCATCGTTCAAGATTCGGATCTGACGCTCCTGCCTCCCTAGCTTGTTTACAGATTCAAGGCTCCCTCCCGTTCCCTCCACCCAGCCTCTTCGAGGGAATACGGATGGGCACCAGCAGAGTCTGATACCTTCTGCCAACGGGATCCTTGGCACTCACAGGGTTCTCAAACATGCTTAAGAGGTCCTTAAGCTCATATCTCACCTACCCTTCCTGCCCTCTTTTGGCTAGAAGGCACATTATAGCACCATGCTGGTTTTTGTTTATAAAAATCAACTCTTGGGAGCCCTTAATAACTTACACACTAGTAAATATCTAGCAATTTCCCTTAAAATCACCACATCAGCATTCTCAGTGTCCACAAATAGCCTGTGTGCTAGCACGGGGTGACTCAGTACTCCCAGGAACACAAGGGCCGTCCCTCTGCCGGGAAAAACCTGGTGGTCTGGGGGCTGTATATGTGTGCTGGGCCTTGGATCCCTCACCCTATGACCTGCCTCCGCAGGCTCCCACTGTCTCCCTCGGCCCTAAGGGAAAAGTGGAACTGTTTCTACTCCCATGTCCGTGTCAGCTTCCCTTGGCCAGCAGACCCACTGGCTACGGGCTCACCTCCATAAGCCACCTGACTCCATCTTCAACAAATCTCTTGAGGAGAGCCAAGAGTGGAGGAAGTGAGCCCCGGGCTGGGTAAAAATCAAAGGTGCACCCCGTTCCCTGGCTCCTTGCTTAGCCCCAAAGCCAGCTTTAGCAATGGACCCGGCTGTGGCTCTTTTGTCACCGTGTCTTTCACCAACCTGTGCTTCCAGCTGAAGCTCCAACCCCACCCAAGGATGTGTTTTCAGTCGACAGAAAGTTCATCTGTCTTCTTGCAAACATCGTGAAATCAGAAAGCCCAAGGCTTAGGTCCAGACATGTAAAAATGACCGATGTACTGATCAGGTACAAACAAGGCTATTGTGATAAGGAAGCCCAAAAGACAGCAGCTGAAACTGGGTCGTTGATTTCTCTTTCCCAGAGGAGCCCAGGTAGGCGATCTGGGGCCAATATGGAGGTATGATGGACCTCGTGCCCCGGGCTCCCCAACCTCTTAAGGGCTGCCCTTGGTCTACAAGCTCTGAGCTGACTCGTGTCCTTGTCTCTCTCCCAGCCTGTGGGAAGGGGAAACGGGGGGTGGGGGAGCTCCCTGCTTTCCTTTCAGAGACCACTGCGCACAACAACCTCTGCTCACAGAGGTCTCAGGCTGCGCTTGTCCAGGCAGCTCTGTTTTCGTGTGTTCCATGGGAACAGCCCCCCTGAGACACCAGGAGGCCTGCTCACAGCCCACTGGCCAGGCGACCACATGGCCAGGCCCAGCCACAAGGAAGCCAGGCAGCCTCCACCTTCTCTCTAGAAATTAAAACAGCAGTTCTCCAAGTGTGTGTGTGTGTCCAGGAGGTCTGAGAGGTCAAAATCATTTTCATGATAACATGGAGACATTAACTGCCTCTTTTCCTCTCATTTTTCCCGAGCATATGGTGTTTTCCAGAGGCAGCACGCACGGAATGGCACCGTCACTCTGATAGCTCACGGAATGTGCGCTTATACACTCTTGCATTTGCAATTTTTTCTCCATTTTGATTTCGAATGCAGTAAATATCCATAGATGAAACCCATATTGACAAAATCTCTTTGGGGTCCTCAAAAACTTTTAAAATGCAAATGGGCCCTGAGACCAAAATGTTCATGAACTATTGAATAGAAGATGAGAAGAGGGGCAGACAGCAGGCAGAACCAGATGCTATAATGCAGAAGAATTCCTCAGACCTGGCCCTGCCTCTCCGCCCATGGACTCGTTTGACCGCCTGCGAGTTCTGAGTCTGGCTCTTAGAGATGAGGGGACAGACACATTTCTCACCGGGTAGGACCCTAGGCGCTGCGGTAGTGACTCGGTGCCAGGCCCGGAGCTCAGTGCTCTGCCTGAATTTTGTGATTTGCTGTGATTTGCCTCCCCAGGGCTCACTCTGGCATTCAAGGCCCTCTTTACATGGCCTTAGCCCACCTTACAAGAGAGCTCTCTGTACCACTTCTGAATTCTGCTGAGTCTGATTTTCCTAAGCAAAGGGGTCTTCCCATTAAGAGCAGGCCCCACTCCAGCAGCCACACAATCGTCTCTGGGGAGGGGAGGCCGGAAGTGGGCCCATTAACCAGGCTCTCCCCAAGAGCATTTGTAAACACATGCCTTCTTTATAACATCAGCAAATAGAACATGTTTTCCTACTTAACAGGAAATACAGCTGAATGGCCCCAGCCCTCACAAGCACGCTGCATATGCAGCCAGGACAAGAGCAGTGACCACGGGGGTGACCAAGCCCCTCTGGTTTGCAAGATAAGTTCCCTGTGGTCTAATGTGTCAGGAACCCCCTGCACTGGTGGGGAAAGGGTCCCATCTCTTCCCAATCCCTTGCCTTTGTCCCCTCATCGCCTGTCTGCTCGATCGTGCTGGAGGGCTGCAGTACTTTCCCTGGAACCTGAGAGTCAGACCGGATCATAGGCAAAGAAATGCATTTCTAACCACGCAATCCCTTTCTCTGTCACAAGATCTTGAATGTCAACACTGACCACGCAGGGAAGCCCAAGGGCTATTGTCAGGAGCGGCAGCCAAGCCTCAGAATGACACAATTGTACCAGAACCCTGAACGGTCTGAGGAATTAAAAAAAAAAAAAATCCTCTCCTCCTCGTCCTCTCCCCCCTGGGGGAGGGGGCTCCGCCAGGGAGGCAGGGAGGGAGGCGGCGGGCGGGCTGCTGAGGCTGCGCCATTCATGCCTGCGGGGACCGAGGCCCCACGCGGAGCCCAGGCTCTCTGCCGCCCGCTGATTGGGCCGCGCGGCCGGCGGCTCAGCCAATCCGCTGTCTGGGAAGCGGGGCCATTCATGAAAGCGGCCGCGGAGAGGAAGCTCGGGGGCAGGGTGCGCCGGGTTATCTCTGGGCCTCGCGGTCCCTGCTCGGGCCACCGCTCTTCCGTCCTGGCCCTCCCGCTGCCCGCACCGGCGGGACTCTGGCAGGCAAGGCCCGGGCTGGGGGCTGAGGAGCAGGTCGGGCTTTCTGGAAGTGCCTCCCGGGCAGAGCCTGGCAGCCAAACGCTGCCTCCTTCAGTCAACTGTGGTCATGAAGTCGTTTTTTTACCCCTGCTGATTGAAATCATCTGTTTTCAGTTCCCTGACAAATTCATTGAGTTCCCTCTGAGGCTGGGGCCCCTCGGCTGCAGGGTCTGGATCTGTAGCTGTGGCCCAGACCCACACAATTTCGTCTTCTTGGAGCTCCCTGGGCTGGAGGTCCCAGAGCCCGATTGAAAAACACATCTGTGTGGGTGAGGCCAGTGGGCTTTACCAGGGCCAGCAGGATGCTTCTAAAAGCCTTGTCTGTCCGCCTGACCGTGGTCCCCCAGCCCCGGCCCTGGCCCTCTGATCTTCAGATTCCTGCCCCCCCCCCCCCCCCCCGGGGTGACAGTGTGGCCAAGGAAAGGCCCAGAACCCAACACATCTGCTCTCTTAAAGGGGAAATGGCCAAGTGGAATCCTGGCCTCAACTCTCTGCAGGATGAGCCCCTCATTTCCTCTTGTGTTGCAGCAAGTGGCTTGAAAAACACACTCACGGGACACAGGCAGAGTTGGATTTTGGGAGTGGCTGTTCAACTGGGAGGAGAGGTGATGTCTGCTTTTGCAATTACCCATTGCAGGAGCGCGCTATCTGGTGCCCCGACTCCACCACCCTGCCTCCTCTCTGAGCCTCCACGTCCTCCTCTGTAAAATGGGCATAAGAACATCTAGCCTTCAGTCACTGTGAGCATCCAGTAAAATAAGGAATGCGGGGCCTAGCACTGTGCCTGGCGCATGGTGGGGACTCAGTGACATGGGTTGTTGGTGGTGGGGTCAGCAGGGAGGGTCAGGTTCCATTCCCAGGCAGCAGGATCATGCCTCAGAGCAGAGTCTGGAGCCTTGGGGACACCCCTTCTCAGGCTGCTGACACCCACCCCCACGACACGCTAGAACCCCTTGGAGCACAAGCACCAGGGGAAATTTTTCTCAATGGAAAGATTTCTTCAGAGCAAGTGTTTCGCAAACCCCTCCTGGGCTGTTGATAATGAATCTTGGCTTCTTGACTTCCAAGTGTGTTACATAAGCCTAAGAGTTTGGTTAAAAAAAAAAAAAAAGTATTAAGTATGTAGCTAGAGATAGTGGGCAGGCAGGTTCCGCAGCTGTTCAAACTTTCAGCCACCTTCCCAGGCCCCGAGGACTCCCTGCTCTCAGGCCTGTCAGAACCATGCTGGGGAATGTGAAGTATGAAATCCGGGAGAAGGGGGGGCGGGGGGGACAAAGAAGCCAGGGCTGCAGAACAGGCCACCTGCGGGCCCCTCGCATGGCCAAACAGCCCGCACCCCTCTCGCAGGCAGGACCCGATTTCACCCCAGCAGCTTCTGTGTTTGGGCTGGGCAGGGGAGGATGACCCCATCACCGCACCTATCACCGTTAGCTCGGCAGCGCGCGGAGGTGGGAAAACCAAGGCCCAGGCTTGGGCAGGGGGATAGCTGCCTACACACCCGGTCCCCCCCCCCCGCCCAGAGGCCATGTGATCCTGGGAGGTGGGGGCTCCTGAGAGCAAATAAGGGAACCAGGAGAGGAGCCGGCTGTGTGCGGAAGCCAGCAGTCACCCCTTCTCACTTCTGCTCTGGGGTGAATGGGCTTCTCTTTTCATCTGCTTTCTTAAAGGTGTTGGGGGTAGGAGGATCCATGGGTTTCCTAATCTGGCTCTGCGTTCTGCCTTCAACAATGCAGATAAAACTTAAAAACATTCGGTGACCCATTTTAACGTGGCGTTGGAGGCCTGGGGAAGCTCTAGGTAGCTTCGGACCAGTCTTGTGCCTCCCTGGGCCTTCCTCCCCCGAGTGCGGGACGGAGACTATCCTGGATCCTCAGGACCAGCCAGTGGGAAGAGGACGCAGTAGCTTTCTATGCCATGCAAATAGAGGGCATTTTAAAGTGTTAGAGCACACGCATGGCATTCAGGGGCTAGGAGCATAATGAGAAAGTGTGTTGGTCTGCATGGGCTGGGTCATGCGACAGTGACAAACAGCTCCCCAGATCTGGGTGACTGCAAGCAGGGTCAGCAAACATCTTCTGTAACGGGCCAGAGAGTAGATATTTTAGGCTTCGTGGGCCCCCATGGTCTCTGTTGCAACTCCTCAACAATTACTGTGGCACAAAAGCAGCTTCAGACATAAATGAATGGGCTTTGTTCCAGGAAAAGCTTTATTTACATAAACAGGTGGTGAGCCACATTTGGCCCACGGGTTGCAGATAGCTGGCCGTGGGTCATCCCCAGTGACACTCCTGCCATCACGGAGACCAGACTCACGTGCTTGTAACACTTCTGCTCTCGAGTGAGCTGAGTCCCTCTTGCCGTGGCCAGCCAAGTCATGTGGCCACACCTGACCTCAAGGGGGGTGAGAAGAACAACCCTAGCATGTGCGCAGAGAGCTGGAAATCTTGGTAAACAGTGTTTAGTCTCTGACCCCCACCCAGACTAGAAGACCCCTGTTTCTGGTCCCCTCTTCAGTCACCAATGGACTCTGTGAGCCTCACCACTCCCCTAACTCCTCTGGCCTCTACTTCCCTGCATGTGAAAAAGAGACATGTTTTCTAGATTCCTCTCAGGTCTGGGAGCAGAACCACCATCACGACCCCACTTTTCTTAGCAAGGGACAATGATTTTAGTGGAGTAAAGACAAGAAGTCACTCAAGGTGTCTTTGTCCCCCCAAATGCATATGTTGAAGCCCTACCCCCCAGTATGAGCCTGTTAGGAGCTGGGCCTCCGGGAGGTGGCTGGGGTCAGAAGAGGTCATGCGGGTGGACCCCGTGGAGGTATCAGTGTCCTTCTAAGAGGAGGGACCAGAGCTTGCTCTGTGTGCACACAGTGAGGAAGGCCTCACCAAGAACCCAACCCTGCCGGCACCTTGATCTTGGATTTGCAGCCTCGAGAGCTGTGAGAAATAACTGCCTGCTCTTTACCCCCCAGCCTTGGGGGCTGTGTTATAACAGCCTGAACAGATCGACAAGTTTGTAAGTTCTTCCAAACACCCACCGCGAGTTTTGAGCTTCCACTTGCACCCGTCACTCGAGGGATGGCACGGTGGGGGTCGCTGGCCACATGGGACTCTGGGCAGCTAGAGCCAGGCTCGGGTCAGGTTGGGGCTGGGAGAGACTCTGGGAGGGAGGAAGTTCGCTTTCTGATGAGGGGCGGAGAGAACGGGAGGAAACAGACTTCCTCAGGGCGCAGCAGGAGTCTGGGGGCAGCTCTGGCCACTTGCTCAGACCCGCTCAGACCGGCAGGATGGGAGAGCCAAGGGGCTTCTGCCCTGATTGGGGATCCACGTCCTTGCTGTCCCCAGGACTGCTCCGATGTCCAGTCCCCACACTGTTGTCCGACGTGTCCACGTGCCTCCTCCGTCCCCTACTTCTGACTCAGGTCAACTGTCCCCTCCCCGAGGTCTCCACTGACCACCTTCCTAACATGGCAAGCACTGCCCGCCCCGCCCGGCTCCCCCCATGACTCCATCGTGTCATTGGCCCCCGGCTCTGGTCCTTCCAGAGGACTTCGGAGTTTTGTTTTATGTCTCCACTTTCTAAAGATGAACTCCATCAGGGCAGGAATTTTTGCCTGTTTTGTTCTCGGCATCACCCCCCTCCGCTCCCCCAGACCTAGACGCGTGCCTCGCACATAGTAGGTGCTCAATATGTGTTTGCCAAATGAAGGAATTATGTCCCTGGAGCAAGGCGGCCCGAGCCTAGCTCCGAGTCAGCTTTCAGAGGAGGAAAGGAGAAACACATTCCAGACACGGGCACGCCGGGCATCTACCTTAGAAGCATCATGCCTGCTCACGAGTGAGAGGCTGTGCACGCCAGCGCCGAATGTCCTTGTAGCCCACCCTGGCTGTCGGGTACAGCCCCACCTGGGGAACAGAGGACACTCTGGCAGGGCCAGAATGGCTCCCCTCCCTTTGCCTCCAAAGATGAACCCTCTGGATCTGCAAACACCTCCGCGGCCATCGAGCAGCTCCCACCCCCCCGTAGAGGGGCAACAAACCTGTAGCTCAAAATGGGGAAAGTGATAAAGAAAAATGCCTTTGGGGGTTTGGAAAGCTTTATCTTTATCAAGAGGGAAATTAGGATTGGGGAGGCAGGGTTTGGGAAAGTCACAGAAACCAGTAGCTCGAGTGGGCCCGCGGACGCCCTTCTCGCCAGAGTACCCTTGGTTATAAAGAGGAAAGTCTCTGCAAGCGGAAAGTGGAAATTCTAAACATAGAACCCAGGAGGTAGGGAAGTGAAATCTTTCCTCATCCTCCCTCAGAGCTCGTGGTTTTCACCCCCATCTCAACCCCATCTCTTCAGCTCCTGACTCTTGGGGGGCGGGTGTGGAATGCGCAGGGGGCGGAAGAATGGGGAGGACAGCAGAAGCCACATCTTTGTCTGAATGCAGCCATGCTCCAGGTGTGGGGCCCCGGGACACCCCGGGGTGGTGGGTGGGGGGCTCAGTGGCCCCCCGGGAGGCCTGGGACCCGGCCAGCTCCCGCTCAGGGCCCAAAGGCCTGGCTGTCTCCTTTCGTTGGATTCTGAAAGGCCTGGGCCATGACCCCTGAGTCCTATGTGTCACTCTGGACATTGAGATGGACTGTCCCCAGCCCAAACTGGGCTTGTGGCCCTTTATGGGGCTGTCATGTGATGCATGTCAGTCTGGCACTAAGACCCCCCCGCACACCGGGGCACATTCCCCAGCAGTGGCAGAGGAGACACCCCGAGGCCTGGACTAATGCAGGCCGACCCCACACTTACGACCACAGCAATCCTGTGGTCGCTGCTCCCAGCCCCGCCTGCCAACACAGGCAGAATTCTGCGTGCCTCCAAGTCAGGCGTTTCCGATGGTTTTTCCTGCCCGAGTCAGAGGGCAGGATGGGATGGGGTCATCTGAGCCTTAGCTCCTAAGGCTGGCCTCCAAAAATAGGCCTTTCTTCCTGCCTGTGTCCAGGGTTCCACCACGGGCCCTGCAGGAAAATGTACGTTTCCAAGGCGGACGGAGCATCTGGAAGCTCCAGCTGGCCACACACTCAGGGGTCAGGCCACAGCCAAGTGTCACGGGACCCTGGGGTGACACCTGGCCCCCCTTCCTCGCAGCTCCTATCCCGTTCATTGGGTGAACGACGCACATTTTTGGATCCTGAGTCAGGGCAGAATCTGGGCGTGTTGGGACCATCAGGTGGGCCCCCTAGGGACAGCTCCCCCTGCCATGACCCCGGCGAACCTTCCAGAACTTTCTCTTCCCACCATTCTGGAAACCTGTGGCCACCCAGCCCAGCAGTGGAGCCTGGGCCGCTGCCCTAGGAAGGCAGTCCCCATGGCCAGAGCTGTCCGGCTGCCCAGGCATGAGTCACAGCCTGCTCTCGGCAGCGCCCTGCGGATTCAGAAGCTCGAGCCGTTTCCTGCAGATAAGTGCTAAGTGCAGGGGAGACCTGGCGGGGGTGGGGGGGCGGGCACTGGGAGAGAGCCCTTCCTTCAAAGCCCCCCAGCGCTAATGAGCAATTCCAAGCATAGTTCCAGCAGCATTTAGGGATTTCCTCATCAAAATAAACTTCCCTCTGTGTTACCTTCATGTTTGGCATACGAGAGGATCCTTTTTTTTTTTTGTCTCATTTATTTATTTTTTTCTGCTCCAAGACTCAGGGTGAGCAGCGCTTAGCCCCGCCGCGGGCGGATGGGCAGGTGAGGACGCAGGACCGTTTGAAGCGTGGCCAATGGGTGGCCAAAGCCCACCTCCCCAGTGTCTCTGCAGCGGCTGGCTCGGTTTCCCCTCCTGCACCTGCTCTGGGGCAGTGGTGGGGGCACAGCTGCGGGGCGCCCGCCGGGTCCTTCCTCCCCAACCCAGGCTCCCCCATCCACCCTTCGAAGCCTGGGCCCTTGGGCCCGGAGGCTACGGTGGTGGAGCGGGGGACAGCCTGGGGCTTCTGGAAGTGAAGGGACTTCCACCAGGGCCCCCAGAGATCCACAGAGCCTGAGATGAAAGTGCCAACTGGAGGGTCGTTCACGGCCAATGCCTTCTGGAGCCTGTGACCCCGAGCCGGGTAGTGAGGCCTGCTTTGTGGACCTGCCGGCCGTCGCTTCCTGCGGCTCCGCACAGGCCTGGGAAGGCGCATTTTGGCCACAATAGGTGATTTCCTGGAGGACCTGCCGCTGCCCGGAGCTGACAGGCCTCTCCGGGCCAGAGATGAAACTAGATAAGACAAGTTTTGTTCGGAGCTGGACAGTTTGTCAGGAAATGAGGTAGAGGCTGAAAACGGAACTGGTGTCACGGCGGGTTATTCTGGGGGAAGCTGTCCCTGGAAGGCCCCCTTCAGCCCTTCTGAAGACGGCTAAGCAGGCCCAGTGGGGCCCGGCGGCCTTGCCTCTGGGGGGAAGAGGCTCTGGGGGGAAGAGGCTGCCCACTCCCAATGATGCCCCCGATGCCGGCCAGGAGGCATTTGGGGTCCTCTCTCCGAGGACAGTCGTCCAGGTGGGAGCCTGGCTCGCTCGGCAGTGGGAGGGGGCTGTGCCTGCATTTCCAGGGGTCAGCACTGACCTAGGGCTGCCTGAGAAGAGCCCGGAATCCCAGCACTCACCGCCCAGCAGGAGGCAAATGGGCAAGGACGGAAGGAAGGGGCAGATGGACAGATAGACTGAGAGATGGGGGCACAGGCAGAGGAAGGCATGGAATGGAGGAAGGAGGGAAGGAAGGAAGGAAGGGGAAGGAGGAGAGGAAGGAGTTGAGGAAGCAGGGGAGGACAGAAGGAAGGACGGGAGGAAGGAGAGGAGGCAGGGAGGAAGGAAGGAAGGAGGGAGGAAGGAGGGGAGGAAGGAGGGGAAGAAGGAGTGAAGGCAGGAAGGAAGGAAGGAGGGAGGAAGGAGGGGAAGAAGGAGTGAAGGCAGGAAGGAAGGAAGGGAAGGAAGGAAGGAGAGAGGGAAGGAGGGAGGGAAGGAGGAGAGGAAGGAGGGAGGAAGGACGGGAGGAAGGAGTGGAGGCAGGGAAGAAGGAAGGAAGGAGGGAGGAAGGAGGGGAGGGAGGGAGGAATGATGCCAGGCGGCACCAGAGGGGTTTGGCTGTCTAGTTTTGTAGGGCACTTCCTATCCTTTTTTTTTTTTTTTTTTTTGAGAGGACGGGAAACTAAACAAAAGTAAACCCTAGAGCCCCTTGGACTGCTGCAGTGGGTCCAGCAGTGTAGAAAGCCTATTTCTCAAGCAGACAGGGAGGTCAGCCCATCCTGAAAGGCAGCTGCCACAGGAGGAAGTCCACGCGGCTGAGCTCTGCCTCCTCCTCCTGGATGGCCTCCTGGCCTGGCCCATCTCTGACCCCTGCAGCCCCGTCGGCTGCTCAGCCCCAGCCAGCTTCAGGGCCCCCATGCAACCCCAACAGCAGGAAAAGCAGGAAGGCTGCTGGGCGCTGGGGCCTGGGCAGAACCCTGTCCAGTGCTGGGGAGGGAAAGCGAGGGGAGGAGATGGGTCCTGAGGCAGAAAAGGAGGCTGCAGGGCTTGGGGACCGGGGCGGGGGGCAGGGGCAGAGTGTGGAGGGGCTGTTCCTGGGGAGCAACTTTGAGGGAAAGGGAGCCACCTACGTCGCCGGCCACCTGCCCGATGTCCGTCTGCAGACAGAACACAGCTTTGGTTCAGGACAGGCATGGCAGCCGGCGGGACCGCCCCACTTCCCAGCTTCCCCGGCTGGTGGGGTGGACAACAAAATGCCAGAGGGTCCTGGGACGTTCCAGGGGCCCCTCACCATGGCACGGCTCCTCACCCCTTCACGGGAAAGCTGCAATCTCGGCTGGAAGCACAAGAGCCACGTTGCCGCCACGAGGACAGAGGCGCCGGCCCAGGCCCGTGAGGCAGGGAGGCCGAAGGCGCCTGGGCCCGCGGTGGCCGCGAGGAGCTGCCCAGCTCTGAGCTGCCCGCCCGGTAGACGGATAAACCACATCTTTACGTTGCTGTGGTGTGATTTTCTGTTGCCTGCATCCAACGCAGCCCTTTACGGTGCAGCCATCTGTGAGAGGCCACAGCACGAGGACACGCTTCTTCCAGATGAACCGGGCTCGGGCCACCCCAAAATCACAGAGGCCTCCGGGGCAGAGGGTCCTTCTGCCCAGCAGCTCCTTGACTGGGGGGCTCCCCAGGGAAGGCCACACATGGTCGTAGGAATATCAACACCCGGGAACAAGAGTGGGGCCCTGAGAGGGAGACCGTCTCCCTCTCCCAGGAAGGGGGCTGAGGCACGGCGGGTGGAGGTGCTGGGGCCCCACGGGCTGTGTAGGTGGGGGGCCAAGCTGCAAGCACCAGGGATGGGCCTGCCTCTAGGAGAACATTCCAAGACAGCAGACTGGTTCTGTTCCAATAGGTTATTCCTCCCTCATTTGTAATTTTGAGGGACAGCACTTTGGGACCAGAGTCTCTGGCTCCTGCAACATTCTGCTGCGGGGCCCAGGAGAGCGTCCGTGTGCTCAACACCCGTGCAAAGGCCGTGCAGGAGGGAACGGAGCTTGGACATGCCGTGGCCGCTGCGACACACCACACCACCACAACCTGCGTGACTTCCTCCACGGCCAAAGTCAAGGTGTCCGCAGGGCTGTGCTCCCTGCGGGGGCGCTAGGGGAGGACTCTTCCTGCTCTTCCCGCTTCTGGGGGCTCCGGTGCTCCCGGCCCGTGGCTCCGGGGTCACGTGGCCTCTCCTCTGTCTGTGTCATATCCCCCTCTGCCTCCCTCTTAAAAGGAAACATGTGATGGCATTTAGGGCCCGCCAGATAATCCAGGATGCTCATCTCATCTCAAAATCCTTAACTCAATCACATGTGTAAAGACTGTTCCTTCAAATAAGGTCACGTTGATAGTCTCCAGGGATTCGGATGTGACTATGTTTTGAGGAGTCATTACTCAGCTGACCACAATGCCACCGCCTCGTGGAGGTCTGAGCTGCAGATCCTGAGCCTGGATCTCGGGGCCCTAAGCAGCCTCCTGCAGCTGGGCCTCCCCAGGGTGCCCCGCACAGGGCCACGCGCAGAAACCCCCACCTTGCCACTCTGCTCTCACAGAGCCACACGGCATTAATCCAGGCCCCCGGCGCCGCCCTACTCGATTAGGGAGGCAGGAGGATGGGATGGAAAGAAAGCCAGGGGCTCACATCTCCGCTCCCACGCTCCCTGGCTCCATGGCTTTGGGCAAGTTTTTTCTTTCTGAACCTCTTTGAGCACTAATGTCTTTATATAGGATGTGAACACCCATCCTACGAGACTCGGAGGGAGCAGCCGAGCCCCCAGCGTGTATAAACACGTGGGGGCGGCTGTGATCACTGTGGCCACGGCCAGAGTCATGACCGGGCACCATCGCTGAGACTGGTGCTTGCAAGCTGCTCGGTAAAAAATGACTTTTCTTCCTTATTTTCTCAACAAGACAAGTTAAGCCCACGACACACCCTTTGAGAAATCCCCAAGCAGTGGAGTTGGCAGCAAAAGTCCCCAAGTCTCATCCCATGCATTCCGTCTCAGAATTAAATCTCCGAGCACCGGCCAGTAGCGATCACGAAGCCCGGGCCTCCGACTGACCCGCTGGTGTCCCAGAGCCAGCAAGGTATGTTGAACGTGATAAAGATTCATTTTGCACCAACAGTCAGGAGAAGTAGGCTTCTGCTCAGGGGCCTTGGTTCTTCCCGAGAAAGTGGCAAGCCTCCCAGCATGTGTGCCCTGGGACCCCAAGGGAGCCGAGGCTTCGAGGAGGCTCACAGCCCACAGCCAACGCCTTCACCATGATGCCCTCGTTCAGAAAGCGGGCCTTCACTGCTCTGTCCAGGCGCAACTCTGCAAACCTGCCTCTGTGGGGGCCGCCATCTACAGCTGCCCACGCCACCTTGTCCCGTAGCCACGGCATGCTCTCTGCCCGATGACACTGAGCTTGGTCCCATGTGAGAAGGCTTTATGGACATTTCAGGTTTTCACCAGCCTTGTCCTACGCCCTGTCTGGGGCAGGCATGTCTTAGGTAGGGCCGGGTTCCAGAATGAGAAGGGGTGTAGAGCCCAGCAGAGCTGCAGCTGGTCTGAGACTCATGAAAAGTGGGCAAGAAGTTAATGCTGGCTGTATATCATTGAGACAATGGGGTTCCTTTTTTTTTAAGATTTTATTTATTTATCAGAGAGAGAGCACAAGCAGGGGGAGAGGCAGAGGCAGAGGGAGAAGCAGGCTCCCTGCTGAGCTGGGAGTCCGATGCGGGGCTCGATCCCAGGACCCTGAGATCATGACCTGAGCCGAAGGCAACTGCTTAACTGACTGAGCCACCCAGGCAGTTCTTATGCAGGCAAAGCTGATTGACACCTTCCCAAAGGGAACCTAACCCTTCATTTTTTGATTTACGGTCATTTGGAATCACCTAATCTCCTCCTTATAAAGTGTGTTCCTTGAGGATAGTCTCAATGTCACCTCCTCCAGGAAGCCTTCACAAAACCCCCAAGTCCAGGTTTCATGGCCTCTCTGCTTGGCTTCGAAAGCACAGGTACTCGCCCTGACTTACCAAACTGAGATCGCCAGATTCCCTGTCCATCTCCCCCTTCTAGGCTGCAGGTTTGGCGGGGGGGCGGGTCTGTGTCGTCTTCCTGACTGAAGGAGTCTCTAGTGCTCATTGAAACGCCTGAGCCCCACTAGACTCTCAGTCAATATTTGTGAAAGGAAGGGAATGATGGGGAAGAAGAAAACTTGATACATACGGAAAGAGGCAATCGGCTACCAGTTGCCAACCAAGGACTCAGAAAGACGTTTTGCCATGTTATCTGTTAGGTAGGAGCCACACGGACTCAGGAGTGACATCTCACCCCAGTGAGCCCTCGGCCTAGGGGACAGGCCGCCCCCCCTCCCCAGCCGAGCTGAGAGCACAGCCAGAGGGCCTTTCCGGCAGCTGGGTCTGAGAAAAGCTACCTCTGCTGGTTTGCTCGCACCAACCTGGGCTGCATCTGCTCTCACGAGTGCCTGGTTCACTGGATATCACAGAATTAGGTTCTAAGTGTTATTTGACTCTGGAGGTCATCTGCACCTGTCCCCTGCTTGCTGCATGAATGTCCCCTACCTGGAGACTCCGAATCGGAGAGAGGTGGGCATCTCAGCTCTCCTTCCTGACTTCCCCAACAACCTTCAGAAGCTATACACACACAGGTGTGCACAGACGTGCACGCGATGCACACCTGAGCGTGCATGCACACACACACACACACACATACACTCGGTCCCACCTGGGACAATGGTCTCCGCAGCCAGGACAAAGCAACTGCTGGCCTGCCCAGTTTGCCCTCCTCTGTAACATTATTTACATGTAAACTGTGCTGCCCAGGTCTTATAAAAATGCATTCTACGAGTTAACTATCTTCTTTGCAATCTACACACTGGTGATTCGCTGAGCAGAGTTTCGCTAATAGAGCAAGGGACATTCCATGCTCCCTGGCCAATGGACCCTCAGTCCTTTGTGAGTTGAGCCTGATTTAGTGATGCCTAGCCTTCGGCATTCCCGATGCCACAGCCCTGAGAGTTAAGGAGCCCGAAAGTCTGTTGCACGTTATGGGGTATCTGGGTGCACCCCGCGCTGCTCCAACTCGAACCACCTGGGGATCCTTTCACGTGGAGGCTCTGATGCAGTGGGCGGGAGCAGGGCCCAGAGTCTGCATTTCCGGCGAACTCCCAGGTGGGGCCCCCGGCTCCTGGCCCAGGATCACACTCCCAGTAACCCCGCATGGAAACAATGTCTTACTTGCGGTCTGGAAATTGGCTAATTCAGGAATAGGTGAGCCCTATGCATCGACAGCCTCGGACCAGGATGGGAACCACGTCTCACCTTCAAGCTGACGAGCGCCACCGAATCTCAGCTCAAGGGACGTCAGTGTTGGGGGGGTAGGAGTTGGCGGGTCTGAGGCCAAGGCGACCCCTCACCGGTCAGAAGGGCATCCCCAGGCGTACTAGGAGAGAACATTGGAGAGGGGACCCTTGTCCCTGGGGCTTCGCCCCAGCAGTGCGAGGTGACAATAAGAGGAAGCTGGCCTGAGCAGACCACATAGCCAGACACATGCCCACGAGCTACCCCGACTATTTGTGGGGTCGAAAGAGAGCTGCGTCTCAGATGTCTGTCTCTCAGACCCGCTGCTGCCCCTCCTTGCAGACATGGAGTTGACAGAAAAGCAAGGATGTAAGTGTTGAATCTGTCTACACACAGGCCAGAGCCAACGTCAATGCTGGTCTGTGCCACTGAGGCAGGGCCCTGTGCGCTATGCACATGGGATCTGCCCTGAGGACAGGCAGGGACACGGGAACGCTGGGTGGACCTTGTTTCTTTCTCTGAGGGGCTTGCAAAGAAGTCAGGTCCCTCCAGGCTCCAGGGCTGGAGACCCACCCCCAATTCCACCACCTCCCACTTCCCAGGGTTAGGGAACCTCTGAGCTCTTATGCCTCAGTTACCTATTCTGTCATATGGGAATCAGTACCACTCACCACCCAGGCTTGTTCTCAGGGTTGGACGCAATCATATATTGACTATAACACAAAAGAATATACCTGAGGCCAAAATAAACATGGGTCCACACCCCCAAAGTTGGAGTTCCCCAAACTTGTCTGACCACAAGAAACTCCCCAGATGCTTGTGATGAGTACAGGTTCCCTGGTCCCACGCCTACAGCAGCGGGAAGTACGCCTTTGTACGAAGCGCCCTGATGATTTGTATGAGAAGGGAATTTTGGGAAATGCTATCCAATTCAGCAATCCAGCAGAGAAGCAGAGCCCAATGCACCACCTGGCGTGGACTGAGCACAAAACGAGACAAGGTGTCAGGAATTTTGAGGGTGAGTGGTCTCATATGGGGCTAAGATGGCACCAGGGCTCCCCAGACACCAGGAGGCAGGTGTCTTGGGCCTCCTTCCCAGCAGGCCCAGAGGACAGCAGAAGTCTTCCGCTAACATGTGAATACAGAAGGGTAGATTACTTTTGGGCCATTCCAAGGGCACAGCGAAGAGAAAATGGGCTTTGAAGTCAGGCCGACCTTTGTTTAAAACCCATCACTCACAGCTGTGCGGCACGTCCCAGACCTCTCGCTACTCAAAATGTGGTCCTCCGGCCAGTAGCAGCCACATCACGGGGGGGTTTGTTAGAAACACAGGATCCCCCAGGCCCCACACCAGACCTCCTGAATCGGTGTCTGCATTTTAGCAAGCTCTCCAGGGCATCCTATGCACTTGAGAGTTTGATAAACACTGTCTTCACCTCCTGAAGCCTCGATGTCCTCAGCTGCCCAATGGGAAAATACTGCATGTCCATAAGAATCCCTGCAGCTCCGACGGACATAAGGGCCACTTGTAAATGTGCAGTCAAGATCTGTGATGACTGCTGAACCTGGAAGCCCAGGGCCAGGCAAGGGTCAGGGTCACTGTCGCCCGGGTCACTCCACGTGCTCCTCTGGAGGCATCCCGGTGATGCCCTGCTTTGCCTGTGGTTTCACTCTTAGCCTGGGAGCAAGAGGTTGTCACTTTTTTTTTTAGCGTAGTTTGTATTATCTTTTTAACATCCATAGAATCTGCAGCGACAGTCTCTCTTTTCATTGTTGATATTTGTGATGTGTGTCCTCTCTCTTTTTTTCTTGATTTAATTTTGTTGATCCTTCCAAGAACCAGTTTCTGGCTTTGTCGATCTCCTCCTATTATCTCTGCTTTGCATCTCCTTGGTTTCTGCTCTTGTCTTTATTACTTCCTTCCTTTTGCTTACCTACCTTCCTTCCTTTTGCTCTTCCTTCTCTAGCTTTATTTGGAGGAACTTAGGTTATTGATTTTGGGCTTTTCTCTTTTCTGATATCAGCATTTAATGATCTACGTTTCCCTTTAGGCACTGCTCTAGCTGCATCCCACACATTTTAAACTGTTTTTGCTGTCATTCAGGATTTCAGTACTTTAAACGTACTGACACTCACAAACCAGCGTGTGGTCTGTCTTGGTGAATGTACCATGTGCACTTGGAAAGAAATATCAATTTATATATCAGGATGAGTAGTCCTGTTTTTCAAATCTCTTATATACTTATAGCTTTTTTTTTTTTTTGTCTAGTTTTGTCAATTATCAAGAGAGGAAGTTGAACACTTTAGTATGATTGTGGTTTATTTCTCCCTTAATTCTGTCGATTTTTGTTCATGCACCTTGAGGTTCTACTATTAGATATGCACACATTTAAAATTATTGTGACTTCCTGATGAGTTGTCCTTTTCATTATTATAAAATGTCCCTTTTTATCTCAGTCATTACACTTTATCTTGAACACTATCGTCTCTGATATTGATAAGGTCACTCTAGCTTTCCTATGCTTACCATTTACATGGGATACCTTTCCCCTTCCTTTACTTTCATTCCATGTTTCTGTTTAAGGTACATCCCTTATAAGCATATGATTGAGCATATGGTTGAGTCTTGCTTTTTTTTCCCCAGTCAGACAACCCCTTCCTTTTAATTAAACTATTTATGCCATTAATATTTAGTGTAATTACTGATATGGTTGTACTTAGGCCTGTCGTGTTACTATTTATTTTCTATTTATATTCCCCCTTATTGCCTTCTTTTGGACTATCAGAATATTTTTTAGCTTACATGTTTCCATTCTAAGTTTACCTTTTGGTTCATTTTTATATTTCTTTTTTCTCTCTTGAGATTTATAATTTTTTTTGTTCATTCTTGGTGTATTTTCCTTCACCTCACTGAGCATAATTTTAATAGTTCTTTTAAAGTCCTTGTCTGATAATTCCAAAGTCTGGGTCACTTGGGGGTTGGCATCTATTGATTGTTGATGGGCCACATTTTTCTGGTTCTTTGAATGTTAAGTAAGTTTTTAAAAGATTTTATTTTTAAGTAATCTCTACACCCGACATGGGGCTCGAACTCACGCCCCTGAGATCAAGAGCCACACGCTCTACTGACTGAGCCAGCCAGGCACCTCTGAATGTCCAGTAATTTTTAATTATATCCTGGACATTGTGAATATCATGTTATGTTGACTCTGGGCTTTATAATATTCCACTGAAGAATGTTGATGTTTTAGATTTATCTGACAAGTAACCTGGTAAGACTCATACTGTAAGCTGTGCCTTTCCATCTGTGGATGGTGGTGGAAATCTTAGTTCAATTCTTTAAGCTTTCACTCTGCTGTTCTGAGTCTCTCCTCTATATGTGTGGTTCTGGGTGGCCTGGGACTTGTGTGGTGTCACACCCAGAATTCTTCTCCAGCTCAGTCCTCTCTGGCGGCATCTATGGCTGCCTAGGCTCCTTTCCCTGATTCCTGCAGGTAAAAAGATGGTGAAGATCCTCTTGGCATCTTAGCCACGCACCCCATGCCACACTGCTCTGAGCTTGCAGCCCACCTGGGAGGAAAAGCCATAAAAGGTGGAGAACTCACCCCCATGCCTTCTCCACTTTAAGTTTCAACTCTCTTCAACAAGCTTCCTGAATTTGTTTACTTTTCAGAATCTTAAGGTAGTTTTATTTTTTTGTCCAAAGTTCACCATTGTTATTGGTGGGAGAGCTAGTCTGTGGAGGAGTCCAGCCACCATACCAGAAGCCAGCTCTCTAGGCAGAGGGTTGGCAGTGCTAACAGGCTTAATCTTGCTGCCCATGATAAAAGTGGGAGAACAGAGACCAACCAAAAAAAGAACCACTAAATATAAAGGAGCCACGACTTGCTAGATGTGAATATCAAACCCTTTCTCAATGCCAACTTCTCTGATAGTCCCAGATTAAGAAAAGGCTTTGGAGCAAAGATCAAATTGAGGTTGAAATCAAGAGCCTTTGTTCGGATCTCATAAAGTTCTAAGGAGGTGCACAGAGACCTGTACAGCAAATAAGAGGGCCTCAAAAGCTCATAAGTGCATGCCTCATGGGTCTTCATCATGAAATAAAAAGCTGTTCATAAGAGGCTCCCTATAGCAGTGTCATGAGAAGCCCAGAGGAGAAAAGAGCTTATCTTGAAGAGAGTCATCTTATCTTGGCTTGCAGAATGGATTATAAATGGATTCATTAAAAAATCCATAAGGCCTATCAACTCAAACTAAAAGAGATAGAAACAGCTCAAAATAGAAAGAGGACTTTGGACCCCCAAACTTCTATGGACAGGAAACAGGCTGGGAAAAGGACTTGATTGTAAGCATGGTGTGTTTTGTATGGAAGAGGAAGCCTGGCTCAGAGGGCCAAACCCAGAGCCCGAGCCCAGAGCCTGGAGCCATAGGGACTCATTCCCAAGCAGTGGGACTGAGCCCCAAACAGGGAACTGACAACACGTGACTGGCTAGATGTCAGAATTGCTGTGGACCAATGGCTGCCATATTAACATGTTGGAATTTCCATTGGGATTCTTATGGTAGCTGTCCTCTGCCTGTCCCAGCACTGCATTTGGGTGTGAGGGCCAGATAACTTGTTTCTGGTTCATGGCTGCCACTCAGGGAGCTCGATGGAGGAGGTGTGCTCAAGAACCCACATCTGAAGACTACTGTTCACCTGGAGTTGATGGATAGCATGGGATCCTGGACCTTGAGGTCAATGCTTGATGGGATGAGAGTTGCAGGGAGGGAACAGTGTAGGTGAAAGGAGGAATATACTTTGCCTATGGGAGGAATGTGAATGGTTGAGGCCAGAGGGCAGCCTGTGGCATATTATATTTTCCAAATATGACCACAACAATATTTCCAGCCCCGTGTGTTCTTCCAGAACCCCGTTGCCCCCCCAGCACAAGGCAGAGTCCATTTCCACTTGAACCTGTCTCGAACAGATTGTGGTAATAGTGAGGCTGGGTGATTTCCAGGGCCGGGTCATAAACATCAATCTCTCCCATCCCCCGGTCAGTGCTCACCCCCGGAATCCAGCCCCCATGTTTGAGGAAGTCTAAGGTACACACAGAGGCCGCATGTAGGTGCTACACCCAATGGCCCCAGTCGAGGTCTTAGCCGAGAGCCCTGCATAAACTGCCAGACGTGTGAGTGAGCCCTCCCTGCTAGGCCCTGTCCAAATCCCTGATCCATAGAATCTGTGAACATAATAAAAGTGGGTTTATACCACGAAGTTTGGGGTGACTTGTATTCGACCACAGTAACCAGATTCCCAGAGGTTACTTCCCACACTGAAAAGGGGGCTGGTCATCAGAATGAAAAACCTGGTGTAAATGCAGGAGAAGGCTGACTCCTACCCAGTCATTGGAAAGGGGTCAGTGTTCTCCGGGGAACACACAGCACCCTCCGTTTCTCTCCCTTGTACCAGCTGGAATTTGAAACTGCAGGGAAGGAGCAAAGTCCGGCAAATTTCTGGAAAGGTAAAGGAGAAGGGGGCTGCAGATCTCTGTAGCTGCCTCCCTCTTCAGCAGAGAATGGAAGAACGTCTCCTAGCTGCTTGCATCAAATCAAAACCGGAGCCTTAGATCCAGTGTCCTGTTTCTTTCATTCTTTTGCTTGTGTCCCCTTTGCCTTCGCATTATTTTAGTGTGATCTGTGTCCTCAATCCTCCATAGGTGGCCCTCCGCCCAGCAGCAGTGCATGGCCAGGCAGGATCCTTGCTCGACCCAAACTTGCTGGGTTAGAATGAGCAGGGCTCCCCAGGTGATACCTGGAGAAAGGCTGCCCTACACTGACTCAGCAAACCCAGATCCCTGGGAGAGCAGAGGGATACTCAGCCCCAGCAGCAGGGTCAGAGCACATCCAACCTGTATGGCAGGGCTGCTGCCGAGCAGAGTGGTGCAGCCCACGCCCCCGGAGGCTGGTGCACACCAGTGCTGAAGGGAGCCTCATGCCGTGTCTAGCGTGGGGACAGCCAATGGGCTTTGTGTCACACTGTATCACGTGCAAACCTGGTCGATGGGTGTTCGCCCCACGAGCTGGGCTGAGGATGTTTTGGGAGGGGGGGTCTAGACTCTGCAAGAGAGAGTGCTGTGATCAATTAGTGATGTCTGCCAGGGCTGAGCGAGGGGTGGTGCAGAGTGTGTTATTTACTCTCCTCCCCTAGAACAAGCAAAGTTCCTTTCCTGCCTTTTCAAAGCCTCCCTTTGCCTCCCGGCTGGAAAATCTTCCAAGAGTTGTTACAGCTCATAAGTCCACCTCTGCACGTGCCAGTCAACCATCCAGCACTCCATATTCATGCGGATGGGATGAATGTGGGTTCGTGGCATCTGGCCAGGGCCTGGCTTCCAGCCCTCCATGGCCACCCTGGTTGCTTGGGGGACCAAGGAGTCTTCCACACCAGCAGTCTGGGCACCCCAGCTCATTAGACTCACTGTGTGACTCACTCCTGATGGCCGTGCCCTTTGCAGACCCTACTTCACTGTCTGTTGGGTAAGGCGCCCAGATCTTAATAGTACGTCTGGTTCCAGTTACTTTCCAAACATAAAAGCAAGACAGCTGCGTGTCTTGAATCTGGGGACACCCCTTATTCCCAAGTGCCAGGTCCCCCTGGGAAAAATCCCTTGCCCTTCAGAAGGGGCAGCTGTTTCCGCTTTCAGAAGCCCCTAGCTCAGACCTTCCCACCTGAGCCCAAGCTGGGCAGGATTGCTGTCCCCATTTCACAGATAAGCCAAGCGAGCTGTGGGTCACGCGGCCAGAGGCAGAGCTGGGATGAGCGGGGATGAGCTAATAAGAGCAGCTCAGCCCCAGGTCCTGCACGAGGACTGAAGGCTCCCTCAGGGCCCCGAGTGCCAGCAGCAGGGCTGGGAGCGGGCATCATCGACACCGGGAAACCTCCCCCAGCCACCCTTAAGGAGCACATTGGCCCCATACCCTCCCACAGAAGCTCTTTGGAAGCAAACCTGATGACCTCGGCACATTTTTTCCAAACACACCCTTCTTCCCTCTCCCAAAATCTCAGTGTCTTTGGATCGTTTCCCTGCAGAGAGGCCAAGGCAGGCCTGAGGGCTCTAGAAGGGGCTCCTTCCCAGAAGCTGCTGTCAGCCCCCACCCCTCCAGCCACCATCCTGGCCTGCTTGGCTGGGACACTCGGCAGAGACCCTAGGCAGAGAAACCACAAATAAGTTCGCTGTTGAGGAGAACATCCGTGTGGGTCTCCACAGCAACGGGCTCTGGAGCCAGCTTCCCTGGGCGGTCGTTGTGCGGGGCCAGGCTAGCCCCGTCTCAGTCGGAGCAGAGGAAATGGGTCCACTCTGACAGCTGGGATCCCAGAATCTCCGGGGGGGCGGGGTCCTCCATGACACAGAGGCCAGGCCGGAGGAATCTCAGACACTCATGAGCCGTGGGGCAAGAAGGATGAGTCCAAAATCCCAGAGCAAAGTGTCCTCACGTGGGTGTCCTGCATGAGCCTGCTGCAGGGTGCGGGCACCGAGAGCATCACCCATCCATTCCTGGCTCAGCCTCGCCACCCCACTGGGGCCCCACCAGGCACGTGGGGAGAGAAGCCAGCAAGAATTGGTGCACAGTAGGCTGCTCCTGGTTCCCAGGGGCCTTCGACCATGGGAGGCCAGGCCAGGGCCCGCGGGGAAATATGCTTCTGCTGAATATGCACAGGGAAGTGGCTGGCCCTGAGCGTGGGTGGCAGGCGGGGCCGGCCCCTGTGCCAGGCTCAAAGAAGGAAGAGCTAACAGCTCTGAATCCAATGGTCAATGAGAGGTCTTTCCTTTGTTCCTTTGTGACTTCATGTCCCTACTTTGTTCCAAAAAAGGGACTTGCGGTGGCTTACCTGCATGATTTTCAGTAGGTGAAGAAAATAAGGGGGAGAAACATAAGACAAAGCAGAGGTAGAGTCAGCGGTCAACTATATACTATAAGGTCCTCTCTGCATGCTGCTTGGCATAGCGACAAATTTGACTCTGAGCTCCCTGGCAGCCAATGCAAAAAGGAAAATGCATACTGCCAATCAGCTGGGAGATGTGGGGCTATAGCTACTGCTGAAAAAGAAGAGGAGTTTCTTATCAAGATCATGTGGACATGCAATGCATGCATAACAGTGAAATAATATCCCTGCACAAACGAAGTGATGTGTCCAAGCATCCCTGGGGGCAGGAGTATGGCTCAGGCCTCCTACAAGGGATAAGCCTGAGAAGACAGGCAATCAGTCTGGTGGCCAGCCTTCTTTAAGCTGTGCTGGAGTGCAGCTTCTCACCAGGAGTGGGACATATCCGAATTCAAAGTTTGCAACTCCCCATACCCACAAGATTCTGCAAAGCCCCCATCCCCCCTTATGGATGGGACCAAACCACAGTGTTGGGGTGGGCCAGAGGTGGGCGGGAGGCACCTTCTTGGAAGCTTTGGAAGCTGGTATTCAAACTTGGCTGCACACCGGAATCACCTGGGAGCTGTCAGGACCCTTGGTCCCCGGCTCCACCCTCAGTTCTGATCTCATCTGTTCTGGGTGTGGTCCAGGCATGAGGGTTTTTAAAGATTCTCACATCCAGCCAAGTTTAGAACCGTGACTCCAGGAGAGCTGGATTATCTGTCCTCTGTGCAAACTTGCAGTTTGGCAAGTGTCCAGCAACAAAGAATTGGGGTGGCGCCCTGAGGGCTCAGTCCCCAGGGAATGGTGGGGAGGGAGGGTGCCCCAACAAGCCTCCGGCCTGAAGGGAAGGCCACCCACCTCAGTATGGGTGTTAATCAACGGCCTTGGAGATTCTCCAAAAGTAATTTGGGCCGCACTCCAAGCTCCTGTTAAATGGGTGATGGGACCCCTAGTTTTACTTCTCGGATAAGCTTTTCCCAAAGGCTGTTATTTCATATAACACTCAGGTTATGGCATTACAGAGGAAGGTGTCCATGGGAAAAGAAGTTAAGGAATCTATGCACCAACTCCAGCAGGTCCCTTTTGCAGGGCCAACGATGCTGACCTGCCTTCCATTCTCCCAAAGACACTGGCGTCCCGCTCTCCAGCTATAAAACTGTTTCCTGATCTAGGGTTCTCAGGATCTGGTTCCTTGGAGCTGGTTCTATAGCACGTGAATTGAGAAAAGCTACTGTCATCATTCCAGCCAAATCCAGTTATTTAAAAAAAAAAAATTCATTTACTAAAGAACTCTCAGAGCCAGCACATGTACAACCCCCAGCTTCAAACACTGAAACTGTCTGGTGAGTCTTTCGAGATAAAGCAGTAGAGACATGTACCCACAGGTAAGTGGACAAGTTGAATCTGACTTGTCAGCACTTAGCTAAACATTGGAAGAGGTGTGCTGAGAACAGCCACTTGGGTTTGGGGACCACAGAACCTATGCCATTCTTCCTGACAGCAGTTAAGTACTCGCTCCAATCACCTGTTAAGGAGATTTCCAGGCGTTAACAAAATAATCACATCGTTAGCAGGGTTAATATGTTTAACACACCAACAGCTCTGAAAAATGAATAACGAAAAGATACTATAAATCAATAGCAAATGACAAGAGACAAAAAAAAAATAATTGAAAAAATAAGAAGTAGCCTCTAACAGATGTATGACACAGTAACAAACATCCCCAAACCTTCAGTGGTTTATAACGGCCAAAGTTTGTTTCTTCAAGTAGGAGGCACGGGGTCTCTACTCGTTGGCCAGTCAAGAACCCTCAGGCTTCTGGGATTCCTGACGGGGGGAAGGTATGACAGGGAAGGGCGTGTAACTGCTGCTCTTAGGACTGTATCCAGGGGGAGTGAAACCCTACCCTGAGCTCAGGAGGAGGCCCTGTTATCTGGGAACATCCCAAAGACTACCACCATGAAAAATAGACTCCGTCTCCTCATCAACTAAAAAGAGAACAACAGAGAGACTTGGTGCAATTGTACTTGCCATCTCCTGTTAGGCAAATGCTTATCTGTTTTTGAGTACCAGGTTTATTTTATTCTAAATCAGGGGTTGGCAAACTATATCCCACAGAGCAAATCTGTTTTTGTACAGTTGTGAGCTAAGGTTAGTGTTTAAATAGTTTTTAGTGTCTGAAAAAAATTTAATTTTCAAATAATTGTAAAATCAAAGGAAGAATACTATTTTGTGACCCATTACAATTACAGAGGATTTACCTTTCAGTGCACATTCATTTGCTTACACATCCTTATTGCAAAGGCAGAGCTGAGTAGTTGTGGCAGAGACCATATGTGGCCCCCAAAATCTAAAACATGTACCCTCTGGAGTAAATGCTCACCTTCTTAGTCTTTTGGTGGAGGGAAGGGAGAGGGCTGGGAATGAGTGGTGTGCATCCAACTCAGCACCAGAGAAGGGTGGGGCCGACAATGAAGGGTGAAGGGTGGGGCCGACACCCATGTCAGAGGCAGCCAAGTCAAGTAGGAAATGGGCAAAAAAGATCAAACTAAGGGGTACTGGTGATCTCAGCAAGAGGGGATTCATGGAAGTAACCAGGAGAAGGGGCAGAGAACTGCCTTTAGTGAGAGTAGTTTTATGGATTTATCAATAAGTAATATTCAACAAGCATTGACCAGTATTTGTCAAGTGTCATCTATTGTGCTAGCTACTGGGGAAGTGGTTCATCCATCCATCCATCCATCCATCCATCCATCCATCCATCCCTCCCTCCATCCATCCATCCCTCCCTCCATCCATCCATCCATTCATCCATCCATCCCTCCCTCCTTCCCACTCTCCATCCATCCATCCATCCATCATCCATCCCTCCCTCCATCCATCCATCATCCATCCATCCATCCCTCCCTCCATCCA